>NC_134489.1:50444064-50599064 GCF_040206685.1 Ascaphus truei | reverse complement strand
TCCTAATTGCCCGGCCAAATTTCCCAGATTTTGTGAAATTTGTCAAGTTTTTGGCTCAATTGCGCTGAAAGGAGCTCCATTATTTTTATTTCCCTTAGTCTCCTTAACACCGTCTGTCTAGAGGGCGCGTTCACCCTTTTCCAGGCCGCTGCAATAGCACAGCGGGCTGCCGTAAACACGTGAATTGTCATTTTACTTTCCGCCATTTCCAGATCTTCGATTGGTTTGGCCAGCACCATGGTCAGCGGTTCCACCTCCACCTCCACCCCCACCCCCAGGTACTCTCGGATCAATGTTTGAATCATGACCCAGAATACCTGAATTTTTGGACAATTCAACCAAATATGAGCCATATCTCCTTTTTGCCCGCATCACCTCCAGCACAAATCCGGGGACCCGGGGAAAATCTGGCTCAGCCTGCTTGGGGTTAGGTACCAATGAAACAAAATTTTATAAATATTCTCCTTAATAGTGGTACAGATTGATGTTTTTGAAGCTGCTTCCCAGATATCCTCCCAATCTTCTCTATCGATCTCTGCATTCAAATCTTCTGCCCATTTGATCATATAGCTGTGTTGGGAACAACCCCCCGATCGTGCCAGGCCCAAATATATTTCCGAGATCAGCCCTTTACAGTAATATCCTTTCCTACACAGTCTTTCAAAATTTGTTAGAGTTTGGAATGTCGAATATTTGGAGACTGATTGCAGGTAGTGTTTGATTTGGAGGAAACCAAACACTGGTACTTTAACTATTTGGTGTTTTTTCTCCAGCTCTGGGAGAGGTAAGATCCTACCATTGTCTACAAAGTCGTCAGCTACCATCAGCTTTAACGTCATAAATTTATTGAGTCTCTGTGGGAGCCAGCCTGGGGGAAATTCAGGGTTGTTGAATATGGGAGTCAGTAGTGTTGGACTGGCTGTCAGACCATATTTATCTTTATTTCTAGACCACACTCGCCATGTACATCTCATTGCTCCCAGTTTTAATGTTTCTGAGAAGGTCTCTCTTCCCCTCCTGGTCCACATGGCGGCCGGGAGAGAGAGAGGTCTCGTGTAGGTAGACTCTATTCCCACCCAGCAACTTGTATTTGGATCGTTATTCTTTAAAAACAGCAGCAGTTAAAATTAGGATTGGACGAATATAAAATAAGATTGTTCGCAGACGATGTGATAGGCTCACTAACAAAACCACTTACCACGTTATCCAATTTGTACAATACCCTTGATAAGTTCGAGTCAGTTTCGAGATTCAGAGTGAACAGTAACAAATCACAAGCCCTAAACATTAACCTTCCCCCAGAAGTAGTCAAACTAACGAGTATCAATTTCAACTTCAAATCACTGAAATTAAATAACAACCTACCTGGGAGTTAAAATAACACAAGCTATAAGTCGCTAAAAGTCTCAATATGGCCGTAGGTCACCCAATAGACCCCGATAATATTTGATTTTCTAGTGTCCAAGTATTCTTGTCCATGCATTTTTAAAAGTGTAATATTTTGGAAACCATTTAAAAGGAAGTTAAGGGTTGTGAGGGTGGGGATAGCGGGAGGGGGTGCTAGAGTGGATTGCTGCTTTCACAATAAATGATTCTTTTAAAAATAAAATTGAATGTATATTTGTAAATATTAAGTAGTGGTATTCTAGGTGTAAGCATCACGCTTTGACCACTGCTTCTATGTATTATTCTGTATAAAACATGTTGATTTACACCTGTGGTAATCCTCATCAGTAGCCTGACGTGGATATTCTGTTGTATTGCTGTAGTGTAATGTAGGAGCACAATGCAAGTCTTGACTGAAATAAAACCGATGCGTACTTAGCCCCATTTTCAAGCCAACAGTTGAATTGTAATGAAACTGCACAGCAATTTTTAAATGAGCTCTATAAACCCTGTCACTCTGTTTTTCTCCTGAATTCTGTGCTAAATAGGTCATGCAGTGAGTCATTGTCAAAGTGTTTCAGCATTATTTTTGTTGAATTTTAATGAGTTGGTTCTTGATGAGCTGCAATGTTTTAAAAAATCATGTGATAGACTACATGAGAATTTAACTTACTTAAATTCTGTTGCCAGCTTTATTTTAAAATGACAACAAATCAAATAAGAAACAATTTCTGATTAAATAATTATCTCTTGAATTAATGTAATGACTAACATCAAAGTGGAAATTTTTGACACTATAATTTTGCAGATCGTTAACAGAGATATGAGAGAATACTACCAGCCTAATCAACTTGCATCTTAGTGAGGCAAAATGATATCACTAATGCAGTAGAGACTGTATTATTAAGATACATACAGTGCTGACATCTCTTTGAGGAGTAATATGAGCTATTGATATAGTGTATTGAGTTTGTGTTTTTATACCCATTATTTTTTGTACAGATGCAGCAACGAGTATACGAAAATTTCCCTTTGAAAATCTGGGGCAATCTCCCAGTAATGCTGCAACATTTCTCATTCGGTTTGAATGGGACTGCCAGGGACCCCCGCTGTGTTAATCCGATGGGCCATTAGTCTGTCTGCATAAATGTCACAGAAATGTTGCAGCATTACTTGGGTATTGCCCCAGATTTTTCTAGGCAAGTGTTCGGATGCTCGTGGCTGCATCAGTATCTTGACCATCAGCCCTTTCATGGAACTGTGAGCTATATTTTCTAAGTAGTGCTACAGTATGCCATAAGGCACCTCATGGCCCAGTCACATGAACAAACAGAGAAAATCAGGATACTACTTTAAAAATAAATTAATAAATCTCCCATGCAGCTGGCCAGGTCCTTACCAGTGAGACAATCAATAATGAAAATGTTAATATCTATGTATGTATATCTTTAATTATATAGCGCCATTTATGTACATAGTGCTTCAAAGCACACGTGACAATCATATAAATATCAAATAATACAAATACCACATAATGGGAAGAAGTGTTTTCAGACATAAAAGTGACATTTAGGAAAAGGAGTCCCCGTCCCAAAGAGCTTACAATCTAATTGGTATGTAGGAGGAATGTACAGAGACTGTAGGAAGGTGTTCTGGTAAGTGTGTCTGCAAGGGGCCAAGGTTTTTGTAAGAGGTGTATAGTATCAGCCATGAGGTCTAATGTTTTGTTACTACAGCTCAACCCCGTTATAACATGATCAGTTACAAGGCGAATCCACTTATAACGCGATGCAAGCGTGGCTCCCAATTTTCGTAAGCTGAAATGTGTTTTGTGGATTTCTTCTGAACACGTGATTCTGATGCATTTCGTGCGTCAGCTACATGCACTCTTATAAGTCAATCGCCAACTGTCAGCATTTTTCCCCCTCAAATTGCAAGTTGTTATACAAAATAAAATTAAAGAAATGTTGGAAACTTCAAACAAACGGAAGAAGTTTAGTTTAGAAGAAAAAATGGTAGCGCTTGATAGAATTAAATATGGAGTCCAGCAAACCAAAGTGACTAGAGACCTAGGAGTGAATGTGTCTACAGTTCGTGGATGGAAAAAGGAGGTGGAGAAACTTCATGATGCAGCTAAGTCCATAGAAACAGACGATGGACTGCAACGGATATGTTTACGGCAACCTCAAGACAGCCTGTTAGATAAAGCTCTGTTTCAGTGTTTTGCCCAAGAAAGATCTGATGGCACGCCTCTGTCTGGACACCATCTGCAAATGCAAGCCTAAAAATTTCACAATGAACTTAACGAAAGCGAGTCGTCATTCACGGCTAGTAGTGGATGGCTCAATCGCTTTAAAAGGCGACATGGCATAACCAAAACCACTATATCAGAAGAGATACGTTCAGTTGATGATGAAGCTGCATGCTCGTACCCTGCTCAGCTTCAGAAGATAATTGATGATGGTGGCTATACCGCAGAACAGGTGTATAACTGCGATGAGACCGGACTGTGTTACAAAATGTTACTGAATACCACTCTTGCTTGTAAGAATGACAATCAGCGAAAACAGGGCTTTAAACAAATGAATGACAGAGTGACTTTACTTGTATGTGTTAACCAAACAGGAAATCACAAACTGAAGTCACTTTGTATAGGCAAGTTTACATCACCATTGTGCTTCCACCATGTGAATATGGCCTCCATGCCTTTTTCCTATGACTTTAGTTAAAATGCATGGATGACTTCCAGCATGGTTTCATCAGCAGTTCGAACCCGAGGTACGTAAACACTTTCGGCAAGAAAGATTGGATCCCAAAGCTCTGTTGTTGCTAGATAACTGCCCTGCCCATCCGTCTGCCTAATAAGCAGAAATGGCAAAATCCGAGTCAGCTACCTGCCCAAAAACACCACATCAAAAATACGGCCTCTGTATCAAGGCATTATATCAACGTTTAAGATGAACTTCCAAAAGATGCTGATATAGCGAATAATCACGGGTGAGGATTCTGTTACTGCATTTTTAAAGAAGCTCAACCTAAAATAAGTTTTTTACATTGGTGGTGAAGCATGGGAAGCGATCACAAAAATTAGCATTTCTAAATGTTGGAGAAACGTAACTGGTGCAAGTCTGGTCCCGGCTAACTCCCAGGTAGCCAGTGACAGTGATGAAGAGAATGACTTTGAGGGTTTTACAGAGGAAGAAGTCGCCTGCCGCCAATCAATTCTTGGAAAGATACATTAATGAAGACCTCACATGAAATGACATGGCCAATGCAGAAAGAGTACTGGAACCGTTCATTGATAGGAAAAGCGGGGCCACTAGAATCTTGGGTAGAGGAGGACAACAGCTGTCCTACCTATGAGCATATAATTGACTCAGAAATAATTGAAACCGTTACTGGTGAAAATCATGATTTGGATGCAACCGAAAACGAGGAGGACTTTAAACGAGAGCCGCCACCTAAGATCGCAGAGGCGCTTGCAGGTTTGCAAACTGGACTTACATTTCTTGAAACTCTACTCTAAAGTTCGTTTGTTAATGTATGCTTACCTTAGTAGTTGAATGAACACGGAATGCATTATGTTTTCCCTTTTCTTCCGAATTTTAACCCCTTAGTTAATTTTAGAACACAAATGTAACTGTCAATATTGTCAATATATAATGTATCTGTGTTTTTGTGTGTGGATGAAAATTGTGTTTATCGTATTTATGAATACTCTACAACACGATTATGGTGTCTTAAATGCTTTATTGTACAATGCATCAATAAATGATTGGAACAATACAATTGTACATTTTTCTATATTTTTATTCAATAGTATTGCAATTATCGCGCGCAAAAACGAGACATACGAAATTGATAGCATGTATAAGTTAATGGCAGAATGTTCTAACTCGATCCGCTTATATCGGGATGTGATTCTTTGGACCCCAAGCACCGCGTTATCATGGGGTTAAGATGTAATTGGCTGGTGCCAATTTAACCTAATGGTCATGCTTGGAGCTCACAAAATTATATTGACTACACCAGATGCTTCCCGGAGGCAGGACTCTATGGGTTGGAATATACTTTAAGCTAAGGTAATATAATCTATGTGGCATTGCTACCATAAGCAGTACATGATTAGTCTACCCACAAACCATCTGATTCTGAATCTGACCTGATTATAACAAATAGCCTTAGAACACAGCACATTAACGGCCTAATTAATTAATAATGAGCAAATAGTCCTGTGGCTCCCAGGATATATTTTTGAAAAAATACAGCAGTCTATTCACTGCTACAGCACCATTTACTGGACCTCTATCATCACTGTACCATAAGGACAGTGAAAAAGGCTGCATAACGATACACATCAATGAATCATCTCATCCCAATTTTCGTTTCTGTTATTATGAACTAGGAAATTGCTTTGGCAGGATAACAATGTTATTCATTGTTCCCTTCACAAATTGTCATGTGTTGTCCAAGCTTACAAATGTCCCAAATCATAGCCATCCAAAAATATAACCAGTCTGAGCTGGTTCATGCCAAGGTTTGACATAACATGTTTCAATTGGTGTCTTTATTAGCTCATCCTAGAAGCTTACTTAATACATCCATAATAACTAGCACAGTTTTAATAGCCCTTCTGGTTTCCAAAAAAAAATAATTTCTGCACAGTTAATATTCAGTAGGTTCTGAAAAAAATACTACTGTGTATATTTATGTATACAGCCCTTGTTCCACCCACCCTAAGTGAGATAGGGGTGGGTATGCCATTTTCTGCTACTCTGGGTGGTGGTGCATACCTGTTGGTAACAGGAGGGCTGAGCGCTCCACGGTGGTGTGGGGAGAAACAGGACAGGAGGGACAGGTTACCTGGGTCTCAGTTGGTGCAGCGCCTGCAGCGAACAGGGATCATCTGTGGATGTTCAGGGGATGGGCCCCTTCTGACGTTCCTCCATACACAGAGACAGTAACAGACGGTCTTTTCTGGGTGGTTTTATTTCAAGCAGATACACAGGACATAACACCAGCTCTCTTCTTGGCTGTATATTCACCTCTCATGATTCTCTATCATCCTGGTCAGAGCCCTGACTCAGGCCTAATTCTCTCCCCTCCCATCCCCTCATGGGTGGGAGGGAGAGGCTCCCTTTTCTTCCCCTCTTCTAACTCCATTCCTGGGAGTCACCGAACAGCTCAGAACTACTGACTAAATTTGGGAGGGTGTCAGAATTTATCATCTTTGGGGAGTGTCTCTAACTCTGACTCATAGCAAGCCAGAGCCGGATACTGATAGGCCCACACACAGACAGGGTGTGTTCCAACCAGTATCCACCCCTCAGATTAACATTCTCAGAAGTTGCTAGGCCCACCCTTGAATACTGATGCATCATTCAAGGCTGTAATCCACATACAGGCCTAAGGAAGGAATTAACCTTCCCACTGCCTTCACTAACAGGACTGATAGAGGAAAGACCCAGGGAAAAGAAGTAGCTGTCGGAAGGCTAGGATATATATATCTTTTCTTTTATAGAAAAGAAAAAAAAAGCGCTATCCCATATAGCAATTGAAAAAATATCTGGAAAATTTATTATAAAACAACAAAAACTTGGTTGCTGGATATAAACATTAAAATACACAGACAATCAAGGTAAAAATGATAAACACAAAACAGAGGGGTATTCCAAGACAAAAGTAAAATGGTATAATACCAAATAAAATTATTAATAATTTCACATTTATATGGTTTAATATATATGTTATATACACATTTTTTATATTATATATTTTTTTATTGAATTTATTCATTTGGATAATTCATTATCTATGTATGGTATATATTGATTGATAATTTTAAAACAGAAATATACATTTCATATTATATTTTTGTAGGATTTGTGCACTTGCATTTTGCAAGTATTTATTATTACAAAATGTTCATAGGTTATTTAGGTTTAATAAGCATTGGCACTTGGTTCTGCAAGACCCTATTCTAAATCCACACCTTCCATCTAATCCAAAAGTTATCTTTACGAAAGCTTTATCACTTAAAAAAAAACATTTCCCGGATGCGCATGCGCGGCTGGTTGATGATGGTTGCATAGACACACAGCTCCACCAACCGCCGGCACAATAAAGCAAATAATCAATATCAAAACCAGCAATTTTGAAAAAAAAAACAGAGCGACAGCCATCTAAACCCTTCCCAGTCAAGCCAATAAGTCCCAAAAAAGGATGGCTGCAACAAGACAGAAGACCCGACGCAAGTCAGATGTCAGGGCCTACTTTACTGGCCAAAGCAAGGCAGGGGCTGCGGAGATGTCGGCGGTCTCTGACTCAGATTCAGCCCAAGATGCGGAGGGCTCAAGAGCGGCAGCAGAGCAAACAAAAGTTATTAAAAAAGAAATCTCACGCTTATTAATTGATCTTAAATCTTTCTTCAGAGGAGAGGTGGAGGGGCTCAGACACGACCTCTTACAAATAGGGACAAGGACCAACGAACTGGAGGAGCGCATGGAAGCTAGCTCCAATACCCACAAAGAGACAAACTCCCGGGTGCAGGCGCTGGAGCAGAGAGTGGCAGAGCTGGAAGCCAGACAAGAGGACGGGGAGAATAGGGATAGAAGAAACAACCTCAGAGTCCGGGGGATCCCAGAAGAAATCCTGGACCCAGAAGCTCTGCTATCCCGGTGGATGGCCTCTATACTACCAGGCAGTCCGGCATCAGACTTTAGAATGGACAGATGCCATAGGGCCTTACGATCCAGACCCGTGCCCTCTAATCCCCCTAGGGACGTGATCCTCCGGCTCCACTACTTCTCCGTCAAAGAGGAGGTGAGCAGAATTGCTCGTGCCACCCCGCATATTACCTTCGAGGGGATTACCCTCCTGATCTTCCAAGATCTGTCCCCCCTAACGTTGGCCAGACGGAGAGCGGTAGGGCATATTACCAAGGCTCTAAGGGACAGCGAGGTGCGATATCAATGGGCATTTCCATTCGCCCTAGTAGCCATCAAAAACGGCAGACCGCAGGTGCTCAAGCACCCCTCAGAAGGGGCAGCCTTCCTAAAAAAACTGGGAGTGCGGGGGCCACAGGACAATGGTGCAGAGGGAGCCCAGCAGGGGAAGAGGACGGACTCCCCGCCAGGGAAGCAGGGTCCCTCACCGACGCCGGAGAGGAGACTGAGCAAGGAAGGGGGAAGCGGGCAAAGCCCATAAATGCGGGACAGAATAAGGTTCGCGAGCTGCAGTTGCGCCCATTGCGCGGTTTAAACATACCCTGACACACAGGCTAAGGCAGAAATCCCCCCTACCGTAAGACTTTCGAGGCTCTGGAGTCGTCCCGCTGCCGAAGATGGATGCCCTAAGCAGATGGCCACAGCACATGGGTCCCCAAAATGGCAGCTATTTACCTATCGGTGAGGAAGGAGGACAGAAGGGCGCGAGATCTCCCATGGCGGCAGGGGTTTCGGCGGGAAGGTCTGCTCTGCCGGCTGGACCCGCCCAGGGAGCCTCCCCCGATCCAGCCCTCTTGTCCTGGCAGCCCACCGCTGAATGAGCACAACACGCCCACACCGGTGACGTCACGGGACCCGATCTCGCGAGAGCTGGAGGGGAGGCGCGGCTAACAGACTCGGCAGACGGCAAGATGACGTCAGGGGAGAGGCGACTCTCAGGAAGTGAAGCGGTCTCCTCTGGCGGGGGCACGCGAGCTCCACCGCCAGGGAAGCGATCGCGGGGCATATTGAACTCCTCAGGAAGGACTCGAGATAGCGGTGCAGAAGGAGGCTGCCTGGCCGCTCGGGGAGGGGGTAACTCTGGACAGAGGGGGGGGTGGGGGGGGAGGTGAAGGCCCCCGCAAGTGCCGGGAGGCAAATGGGATAATATGGCAAATACATGTATAGTTGTTCTATCTATAGCATATTATAGTAGCACGGTATAGTATACATAGTATATATAGTATATAGGGAAAAAGGGACATGAGAGAGGACAGAGGGTTACAGGAGCGATGCAAGCAGGGGGCTCAAGTGAGGGATAACAGGTATGTGGCGGCGAGTGGTTAGGTATGACCCCAGAGGGAGGGGGAAAGGGGGAGGGCGCCCGAGCCAGGGAGCAGAGAGGAGTAGATAAGGAGAGGAAGAAGTAGTTAGCGGTAGTAAGGGCAGGAGTAGCACAGGGTGTGTAGTTGTAGTTTCAGTTTCGGATAAGAGATAAGAGCTCACGAGTAGAGCTCAAGGTAGTTAATAGGTTAAGTATAGGTTAATAAGAGTTAATAAAATAAATAGAAGTGACGCTAGTTGCTAGGTTTTGAAACGCACAGAGCGGCCGGCGGGGGGGAGTGCAGCCACCACTCTGCCTGCAGGCATGTGCGTCTTCGCCAGGAGGGGGTCATGTCCCACCTACCTGGCATTGACCCGGAGATCTGTGGCGAGTTATGGAAGCCACGGAGATGGACCAGGGGGGAGGGGGGTCCAGGGAGAAAATATCTCCACCGGGCATTGAACCCGAGGTCTCTTAGGACCAATACGGTTCTCATGATGTTTATATGTGTTATATGTTTGTATTCCTCCCTCATGTTATCTCCCTTTCCCTCCCCAGTCCCAAAAGGCGGTGGGTTGAATAGGCGCTTCTGGAGTCTGCACTACAAAGTCCACGTACAGAACATGTCCAGGGTCTGGGGTAAGATCAGATCGGCTTACATATTAGGTCCACACAGACACTGCTACATAAAATGGAGGTAATTTTTATCTCGCAAAACGCCAAAGGGCTCAACAGTCCACACAAGCGAAGAGTCGCTTTCACTGAGTTCAAGAGGAGACGGGCTGACGTGGTCTTCCTACAGGAGACTCACTTCAGCTCGCGTAATAACCCGAAATTCCTCGATTCTAACTTTCGAAAGTTCTTCCTAGCATCAGGGGCGGAGAAAAAGAAAGGTGTAGCTATCCTGTTTCAAAATCACACCCCCTTCCAGGTTGAAAAGGTTAAAAGGGACCCGAAGGGAAGGTACCTAGTACTGGTCGGGCTCCTTAAGCAGGTCAGAATGACCTTAGCGTGTATATATGCGCCAAATGAAGGTCAACCAGACTTTTACAACACATTTTTTCAGAAGCTTCAGTTATGGGCTGAGGGACAAATAATTCTGGGTGGCGACTTTAACACAGTCATGAATGCAAAGGTAGATAGGTCCACGTCCCAGAAAAACAATAAGAGAGAAGGGAATATCTCACTACTGAGAGGCCTCAAACAGACTAGCCTGGTGGACATATGGAGAGAGCAGCACCAGGGAGACCGCAGTTATTCTTTCTACTCCCACCCACATGACAGCTACAGTAGGATTGACCACTTCTTTGTATCGAGCAGAATGGTCCCACAAATTTCCGATACAAGCATAAATGATATTACTTGGTCGGACCATGCATCGGTAGAGCTGAGATGCATTCAATTGGGTAGTGCCAGCCCAGGAGCAAACTGGAAGCTAAATGAATCGATAATTAAAATCCCGGATATTCAAAAAAAAGTGAAGTCTGAAATATCAGATTATTTCCGGATAAATAGTGGCAGTGTGGAATCCCATTCACTGTTATGGGAGGCTCATAAGGCCACGATTCGGGGGGTACTAATCGGTATAGCTGCAAATAGGAAAAAGAAAAAAGAAGCCAAATTATCCCAGCTTTATCACAGGTTACATGAGCTCTCTATTCTACATAACCGGACAGGTAGAGATGATGCTCCGAAGGAGTTGAAGGATGTTAGAATTCAGCTAAACCTCCTCCTTACTTCCCGGGCGGAGAAGGACATGAGTTGGACGCAGAGGAAGTTCTATGAGAAAGCTAATAAGCCAGACACTATGCTAGCCACCAGACTCCGTAATCGGAAACCAAATTTTAACATTCAATCTATTAAGACAGCCGGAGGCCAGAGTTCCTCAAACCCTAAAGTCATAGTAGGGGAGTTCGCGAAATTCTACGAACAGCTATATAATGGAGAGAAGGTAGTTCACAATGCTAGGACAAGTAGTAATCTACAGAAATTCCTAGCAGACGCAGCCTTGCCACAAGTGAACAGAAAGGAGCGAGAGGCTCTTCAACGAGACTTCACAAGGGAAGAACTAGAGGCGGTAGTAAAAAACTTAAAAGCATCAAAAGCCCCAGGCCCGGATGGGTTCTCCAACCTGTACTATAAAAAAATTATCGGAGTTTTGGCTCTGCACATGCTCCAGCTGTTTAATGGAGTATTAGCAGGAGAGCCCTTCCCGGGACAGATGCTCCAGGCGTCGATCTCAGTAATCCATAAAGAGGACAAGGATCCCACTAGCTGCCAAAGTTACCGGCCAATATCATTAATTAACACAGATGTAAAAATCTACTCTAAATTGCTGGCCAATAGATTAAATGTAATCCTGCCAGGGCTCATCCACCTGGATCAAGTTGGCTTCATTAGAGGTAGACAAGCGGCCGACAACACTAGGAGAATTGTGGATATAATAGACTTTATGGGAGCCAACGAGATTCGGGGTATAGCCCTAAGCTTAGATGCGGAAAAGGCCTTTGACAGGATTGATTGGCCATACCTGGAGTCCACGCTTGGCGCATTTGGGTTTGGAGGCAAATTCCAACAGGCTGTTAAGGCACTATATACGGCACCATCAGCCAGGGTGGTTCACCAGGGATTCCCCTCGGAACTATTCCCAATTAAAAGTGGTACGAGACAGGGTTGTCCGCTTTCGCCCCTGCTATTCGCCTTATGCATCGAACCACTCGCAGCACAAATTCGGAGTAACGCTGATATCTCTGGGGTACAGATCCATTCGCAGGAGCACAAAGTGGCTCTCTACGCGGATGATATTATTCTAACCCTTGCCAAGCCGCTCATCTCGCTGCCCAATCTGTTCGAGCTTCTAGAGTGTTTTGCCCAGATCTCTGGTTTCAAAATAAATCAATCTAAATCAGAGGCCCTAAGCCTATACATGCCAAGAGAAATGGAGAAGCTGATAGAACTCAACTTTGAGTTTAGATGGCGCCCATCCGCCATGAAATACCTAGGAGTGCAGATCACAAAAAAGGCGAGCTCCTTATATTCGGCTAACTATCCCAAACTGTTGAGGACTCTCAAAAAAGAGCTACAGGAGTGGAAGGCATATGGTATTTCTTGGTTGGGGAGGATCTATAGTGTCAAGATGAACATCCTTCCCCGAATTCTATATCTGTTCCAAACTCTCCCGGTTGCCGTGGTTAGAGCAGACATTGCAGGGCTCCAAAAAGCTATTTCTCAATTTATTTGGAAAGATAAAAAACCACGGATTAAAGGAAAAATTATGCAGAAAGCTAAGGAAGCTGGTGGACTGGCAGTTCCGATCGTCATATCCTACTACAAAGCGGCACAATTGTGCCAAATCACACAGTGGCATGGGGACCCGGGGCTCAGGAGGTGGGTGGCACTGGAGAAGGAGGTGTGCGCCCCGCTTGAGCTCAGAGACCTGATCTGGTACCCGAGGACACGGGTGAAGGATATACTCATTCCTCTGTCCTCTGTGCTCAACTCACTCTCGGTCTGGGAGGCTTCTAAAAGTAGCTGCTCTTTGACCTCCAAACACACACTGATGGCTCCTTTATATGGCAACCCGGACTTTGCTCCTGGGCTGGCAGAAAAATGCTTCCCGCGCTGGCGGCAATTAGGGATTAGTCGATTGAAGGACCTGGAGGTTAAAGGCAAGATCAAATCTTTTGAACTATTACAGTCAGAAACGGACTTACCTAACACTGATTTTATGAGGTACCTCCAGGTCCGGGCATTTTATAACGCACACCCGGTGAGAACACCGCTGACCAAATTCGAACAGCTCTGCGTGCGCGGAGCAGACACGCGGGGACTGATCTCTGCATTGTACAGAGAGGTGGTGAATACTGACTCTGACAGGACAGTCAAACCCCGTTTCGTGGCACAATGGGAAGAGGATCTCCAGGCACAACTAGAGGACGAGGACTGGGCCGCGGTGTTCAAAGCTGCGGCCTCGAGCTCCATATGCACGACATTGAAGGAGAACTCATATAAGGTATTATTAAGGTGGTATCTCACCCCAATCAGATTAGCTAAATTCGTCCGGGGGGCTTCCCCGCTCTGCCCCAGGCAGTGCGGGGAACAGGGGGATCTGGTGCACATTCTGTGGTCTTGCCCGAGATTAGTGCCGGTCTTGACCCAGATCCGCGATTGGCTGCAGAGGATCTTTTTAGGGCTCAAAATTCAGCTGGACCCGTGGCTATTTTTATTAGGTAAACCTACAAACGAGGTATCTAGATCGGGTAACAAGCTGATAGCACATTTTGCTACCGCTATGAGGTGCGAGACCGCAGCACTGTGTAATCAGAATGCGATTCCTTCTATTGATAAAGTCAGAAACAGAATTTGGTTCATTTGCAGAATGGAGAAGTTAACGAGTTTAGTTAACGACTCAGACGACAAATTTGAAAAAGTATGGTCATTATGGCTTGCCCAGACTGATATTCAGGGGATGAATGAGGCCACAATATGGCTTTTATAGAGATAGGTGGGTTCTCCTTGGATGTTGGGCTGGGAGCTGGACGGGACAATCGGACAGCAGGGCTCCCCCCGAGGTACAGTGGTGAATCGATTCACCGATCAACGAAAATCTGATGTGAACCGGATTTGGGCTCCTCTGAGAGGTGTATAGAGTAAGGGGAATGAACCCCATGGAGTTCGGTGCTCTACAAGTGCATATGTACAGTATAATAGGTGTCTCAGTATTGGAAGTACTTTGTGAGCTTTGGTTGGTAAGAGGCAAAAAAACAAGATCCCACTGCAATAAATATATGAGACAATCAGTAGATATATGGAGCAACAGTTGCAGACTTATGAACCTAGGGGGGGGGGCCCGTTTTGCAGGGATTCGCAAGGAGTCAGGATAAGAAGCTGGATAAGAACTTCTCTCCTGTACTCACGTACGCCAACCGGTGCCTGCTGCCCTCCACCCGCCTGGTATCTTCACTGCTAGCTCTGTGATGGATCCGGCTCTAAGCCGCGTGTGTGGCGCCTCCGTGTGACGTCATCGCCGGCGCCAACCTTGTGGGTCTGGGAAATTCCAGTGAGACGCACCACGATCACCAGCTATCCCCGCGATAGCCAGGGGAGGAGATGTAGTGACGTTTGCTCAATGCAGAGGATCTGTAGCGTGCTCCAGCCGTTGGATGTAGAGGTAAAGAAGAAAAGAAGCTTCGGCGGTCACAGCAAACGAAGGAGCTCAGCCATGAATAAATAAAATCACTATTTAATCAAACTTGGTGCTGGACATTACAGGGATTCACCTTCTCTGACGCGTTTCATTCCGCAAGGAACTTTATCAAAGAGTGACTTTGATAAAGTTCCTTGCGGAATGAAACGCGTCAGAGAAGGTGAATCCCTGTAATGTCCAGCACCAAGTTTGATTAAATAGTGATTTTATTTATTCATGGCTGAGCTCCTTCGTTTGCTGTGACCGCCGAAGCTTCTTTTCTTCTTTTCCTCTGAGAGGTGGACTGGAGCAGAGCAAAGGCAGTGGTGGTGAAGGACTCCTGAGAAACGAGGAACCAGCGCTTCTCCCAGGCCGCTCCCCCATCCCTACCCCCCCCCCCCGCCATCCTCCCTCTCTTTGCCCTGTCCGTAGATGTTGTCAGTCTGTCTGTGTCCTGTCCTGTGGTCCCCCCAATGTTCGTCCGTTACTCGTAAAGTGTTCCTGTAAGTTTGGTGTATACCTGAAACACTTGACAATATTCTGTATTCTATGATGTGTATGCACAAAAAACTAATAAAAACAAAGTTGAAAAAAAAAAAATAAAAATACATTTCCCCTAGTTGTCTGAAATCAAGCAAACAAAAAACATGTCAATCATTTTTTAATCTCAAGGGATTTCACAAGTGCTTAAAATGTAAAATGTGCAAGTTGAACTTACAAGAATCCAAAAGTGTTAGAAGCTTCTCATCTACTCACACCAAAATAGAATTCGCCATTAATCACTTTATTAATTGTGATTCTGTAAATGCTGTACATCTAGTTCAAATGTCCGTGTCAGAAACAATATATAGGCAGGACCACCCGCAAACTCAGACTTAGATTTGCAGAACATATTACTAATATTCAGAAAGGGTTTACACAACATAGTCTTTCTAGACACTTCAAAGAAGTACACAATCAGAATCCATCAGGAATTCAATGTATAGGTATAGATTTATTGGAACCTAATTGGAGAGGAGGAGATCTTGTAAACCAGATAACTAAATTAGAAAATAAATGGATACATCTGGTCAAAACATTAACACCAATTGGACATACTGTAATATAGATATAGATTTTGGAGCTTTTCTACGAGATTAGCTCTATAGATCAATCCTCTCCAATCCGGTTCCTTCCTATTCATTGTGTAAATCTATGTTAACTAATATGTCTGTCTTAATATGAATATATGATGTCCTTAGATCTGTTGGTCTGCTTTTTCTCTCTCTCTATTGTACTAATGAAGTTTTTAACCTTGACTCAGGAGCTCTGTGAGATCTAATAGTCTCTCTCCATTTGAGAATTAACTAGTTAATTCCTCTCTTAATACAAATTTATATGTAAATATGTGTTTACATAAAAATTACTGTATATTTTTGCACATAAGATAATTGTTACATATTGTTTGTTGGCTCTAATTAATATATAGCTTTAAAATTGTAGTTTGCTGTTAAGCCCAGTATATATTGATTTATAAAGAATTTTAGACTACATTTATAGTCTACAACTCTTAGTCTCAACACTGCATATCTTATTATTTAAAAGGTTATTCATGTGGTTTTATCAATGTTTTATATTCTGTTCATTTTATATACGTAGATTGATTTTATTAAAATATAATTTATATATGATTAATTGTTTAAAAGCGTATTGAAAGATATGTATGATTTAACATTTCTTCCTGTGTTATTTACACTCTGTGACAACATGATTGGTTGAGCCATAAGTAATTCTATGGTCTCCCAATCTTCCCAATAACGAATGGGATGTTTGACACAGGTATAAATACTAGGTAGATTTATTACCCAATTATAGCTCTGAAGAAGTCTTTTTTAGATGAAACGCGTAGGGTGTCCTTTTTATACCACCTTATGATTTTGATTTGTTTATTTCATGTTTATTTTTACAATACACATTTGTCAGTTTTTAAAATACGTCTGCTAGTCATTTTTTCTCTCACTACCACCATCCCATACCACCGCCCTGATTTAAGTAAGGTGATTTCCTCACCTATACAGAGAGGCAGCTTACTCACTGGGAGCTTATTGAAGCTGAAAGGCTACAACTGTTGGCTACTGACGCCTGGACGCAGTAACATAGTGCCAGGAGGCATGCAGCAGTGAGAGGCGCTGGATGTACAGTACTAAGAGGTGGCGCTCCGGTTGCTGGTGAATACATCCTAATCTGCCGGCGTCAGGTGCCTGACCTGTGAAGGATTGAGAGACGGGCAAAATGGAGCCGGTGTTTCTTCCATAGCGAGGTTGACGGGCATGCCACACGAGACACAAGCGGTGATATAACAGACAATCTACAAACACACCTGAGTGTCACGATAGCTTATGACAGGTTGTAATTTACACCAAAATATATATATAACTGGGTTGAACTGGTACGAGACTTAGATATGATAAAATATAATTATTCCTTGATAAAGTTGAACACACAAGATATACAAATAACAGACAAAATATGGACACTCACTTAAGATGGGAATGATGAAACAGTCCCATCTGGACTGGCAGTTCATACAGCAATCTTCATAATCATCAAGATACGAAAGACATGAAAGACAATAGCCATAGGCTGAGACTGGTTCTTATACAATTATTTCCCATTGAACACAACCTAAACCCAGCCCCTCTCATAAATCAGCGGTGAAGTTGACAGTTTTCCTCAGAGTAAAACTCCTCCCACCCAAGGATGTTTACAAACTGCTTTTCCTATCTAAATAACTTCATAACTTCAGTTCAGTAATACCTCCCGGCACGCGAGGCATATTAATACATTCCGGAACGCATGACGCTCCCAACGAGACTAAATATTACCGTGTAATACTAAAATTAAAAGAGATATTAATATCTGTCTCTTCGAACCGGCTAAACATCAGGTGTTTGTATTCCTTATGTGCGAATCAGTCCCACAAATACACATATGTAACTCTTAGCATGTTCAGCCGAGGACATCTCATAATATTCTTATATTTAATAAGGTCACTCATTCTGATATCTCCTTGCGTAACCGCACCCCTGGCCCCCATCAATACATCCTTTGAAGCAGGCTTTTGGCTTCCATTGTAAGTGTGAAGTATCACACTTAAAAAACAGTCAGTTTCTTGGTTCCTGCCTCCAGCATAAACAATTAGGGCAGTTACCTTTTGGTCACTGGTGCTATGTTTCACACCCAATGCCCCAGACCTCCTGTCCTAGCTGTCTCCCAGCAATATTCCCTTGGCCTGCAAATTAGGTATTAACATACTGTGCACCAAAACCCCCATCTGTACTTTTTCACACCCAACTTCAATCAAGCCCTTTGAAGCCCAGATATTTCTGAAAAGATACCACGCATCCTAATGTATTTTCCTAAACTGCAGCTCATTAACCTCTTAAGCCCCAGTGTGTGTGGTGCAGACACTGGCCCAGAAACAATACATTTTTACAGGGGAATAACCAGTTAGACGGCTGAAAAATGGAGCATGAAAAGGCGGGAAAAGGGAACAAAGGGCTATAATCACTAAATAACATTAACCCCTTCCCTCCCGCATCAACCTTAGTGTATGTGTGCGTGCCAACACCAGGATAACACAATACAGTTACACAGGGGAATAAGCATTTGGTTATTGAAGCGAGGTAAAAACACATTACTGGACCTCAGTTCAGTTAACCCCTTACTTCCCTGATGAGAGTAGAGGGTGGCCAAATGGGGTTGTAACCCCTTTAATCCTGGGCCAAATCCTCCCCATCGTCACACCTCCCCTGCTCAATGGGTGCCTGGTGCCCCAGCTGCCTCCCCCTGGCACTGGGACACCACTGGTGCCCTTGAAGCACTCAATAAGTCCTGAGGGGTGGGCCTGGAAAATTGTCCTCCGGCATTTTCCAGTACATTGTCCTGGCCACAGTGGATAGTGAAGTCCAGATCCTGTGGAGCAGGGCTCCACCGTGGCCACCGGGCATTCTCCTTTGCCTCCCTCTGCCCCCCACCCAGTGCCTGGTGAACCAAGTCCATGGTGAAGGGGCCCCTTTGCAGACCAGGCTGCACACTGCCCAGAGACTGGCATGTCTCTGCACCAACAGGAGACCAGCTATCCAGCACAGACCATCGCTTTCCTGTCAACCAAGTCTGGGAAAGAGCTATGTCCCTATCCTGTAGGGACCCTACCTGCCCTGGCTCTGTGCCAACCTGTAGCTGCTCTGCTATACTCCTGACTCTCCTCCCTGGCTGCCTATCTACCCACAGCCCCTCCTTTGGGAACCTAGGGGAACCTGTCAGGGGGGTCACTCCTGGCCAGTCAGAACAAGGGACCTCCTGCCTACCTAGCCCATCCCCAGCTTCTGCCAGCTGCCTGACACCCCACTGATCACCCATCTCCCCCTGCTCCCCAGTGTCTCCCTGCCTAGCCTCCCTAGGCCCAGCACCTCAGCCCCTGCTGATGACTCCTGCTGCTTACCTCCCTGCAGCCCACCTGCACTCCTCTCACCCCTGGGCAATCCTAACCCAGACCCTGGAACTACCTAAGTGCACCTACCTCCCTGACCTTGTCTCCCCCTTACCAGGGATGAGCTCAGGGGCATCTCTCCAGATGCAACCGCCTTAGCTCTTGGCTGGCAGGTATCCCTGGGGTGACACAAGCTTGCCACTGCCCAGGATACCCCCAGCCCATAGCCAGGCTGCAACAGGGGGCTTCTGATCTGAGACACCCCCTGAGGCTCTGCCAGGGTAATGGGAAACTCTAGCTGCCATACCTGCTGCTGTCCCTCCCTGGCTACCGCTAGCCCTTCTTCTCCCATGGAGGTCTGATGCTGGCTACCTACCTGCAGCCTCCCCTCACTCTGCTTCTCCCTAGCTAATCCTAGCCTGGATCCTAGGGACACCTGAGTGAGGCCATCTCCTTGACACTGTCTCCCCATTACCGGGGATGAGCTCAGGGTTGCTGGTGCAGATGAACCCACCTTAGCTCCTGGCTGGCAGGTAATCTGGGGGTGGTCTAACTTTGCCACAACCCCTGATACCTCCAGCCCATAGCAAGGCTGCAACAGTGGGGCTCTTAACCGAGAGTCCCCTTGCTGCTCCGCCAGGGTAATGGGGAAATCTGGCTGGCTCACTTGCTGCCTTCCCTCCCCGGTTCCCATTGGTCCACCCAACCCTCTCCCAAGCAATCCTAGCCTAGAGTTGGGTGCTAACGGGGCTGGCCCCTCTCCCTGAAGCTGTGCCCCCATTACCGGAGGTGAGCTCAGGGTTGCTGGTGCAGATGCACCCACCTTAGTTTCTGTCCGGCAGTTAATCTGGGGGTGGTCTAACTTTGCCACAACCCCTAATACCTCCGGCCCATAGCCAGGCTGCAACAGTGGGGCTCTTAACCGAGAGTCCCCTTGCTGCTCCGCCAGGGTAATGGCGAAGTCTAGCTGCCCTACAAGCTGCCCTTCCTTCCCCTCCACTGGTGCCCCTATCTCCTGCCACCCCCCAGTCACGCGTATAGTGAAACAACAGGGTACAGACATAGGGAAAAATAAGTCAGGGTCAGTCTGCGACTTGGTCTGGCTTAACTCGCTGGTCCCCGCAGAGACCGCCGCCTTCGTTGATCCCGATTGCAGGGGGACTGGAGTGGCCGCTGCCGGCACAATCTGGGCTGGGCAGCAATGGGCCGCTGCCGCGACAGCGCCTGGGTTGGGTACAGGTACAACGGTGCAGGACAAGGGTCCCAGGTCTTTGTGGAGGAACACGGCTCCATGCAAACTTGGTAACATGACCCCCTCCCGCAAACCCTGTCCCTCCCCCCAAATAAAATTGCCGCCGGCAGGATGCCGGAGTGGCGGCTTCTTCTCCGCCGCCGCCGGATCTCCGCTGGGATCAGGTGGATGGCCGCCGTTCTCCACCGCTGTTGCCGATGCAGCCCGTCCAGGTTCTCCAGGAGATGTCCCGAGGAGGGTTGTCGCCCCGGCTGGGCGGGAGCCATCAGAGGATGCCGCTAACTGGGGCATCTTTTCCGCAGCTCGTGAGCGCTGGTCCTGAGGGGCTTCTTCACCCGACCGTACACGGTCCGGGCACCGGGCATTATTGTGGCCCATTTGTTGGCAGTGCCGCAGCGGCTGCCGGTGCTTCTCTGCCACCGGTGGACTAACCCCAGCAAGTGGCAACGGAGTCCAGAGCGGAGTTGCTGGAGCACCGGGCTCATTCCAGAGCTTCTCCGCTGCCGGTGGACTAACCCCAGCAAGGGGCAACGGAGTCCAGAGCGGAGTTGATGGAGCACCGGGCTCTGGGAGGGAATAAGTAGGTTGGTGTGGTACCGACGCCAGGAACTGGGTCCACTTCGCCGGGAACCACGTCTTGCCCAACACACACACCAGTGCTAGCTCTTTCAGGGAAAATGGACGGGCCACCGCAATGGCCGTTACCTCTCCTGGTGCAAGACTTCCGTGGTCTCCGAGACCACCCGCTCCCTCCCCAAGTCACTGCCGTCCCGGAGCTGGGTCCCTTCCCTGCTCTCCGGGTGGTTTGATGGTTACAGCGGCTGCAGCTGTGGATCTTTGCTCAGCCTGCCGGGTTTCATGCTCACCGATCGCCGCCTCTCTCTCAGCCTTGCTGGCTGCTGGTCCCCGCGCCGACTTGATGCACTCCTCCGGTCTCAGTGCCCGGCTCCAGTCAGATGGATGGCCGGCACCTTGGTTCTGGAGGCAATGCTTCTCACAAGCAGGGGAACAGTGAGGAGGTGCCATATCTTGTGTTATATGTTGTACACTGTGTGTTCAATATCTTTAGTCCCAGGAACTCGCAATTACCATCGAGTTCCCACTATATTACAGTATCCCTTAGTACACTGTAATGCAAGTCCAGTTCAATCCCACCGCTTGTCACCAGTTAATTACAAAGCCTGTCACGATAGCTTATGACAGGTTGTCATTTGCACCAAAATATATATATATAACTGGGTTGAACGGGTACGAGACTTAGATATGATAAAATATAATAATTCCTTGATAAAGTTAAACACACAAGATATACAAATAACAGACAAAATATGGACACTCACTTAAGATGGGAATGATGAAACAGTCCCATCTGGACTGGCAGTTCATACAGCAATCTTCATAATCATCAAGATACGAAAGACATGAAAGACAATAGCCATAGGCTGAACCTGGTTCTTATACAATTATTTCCCATTGAACACAACCTAAACCCAGCCCCTCTCATAAATCAGCGGTGAAGTTGACAGTTTTCCTCAGAGTAAAACTCCTCCCACCCAAGGACGTTTACAAACTGCTTTTCCTATCTAAATAACTTCATAACTTCAGTTCAGTAATACCTCCCGGCACGCGAGGCATATTAATACATTCCGGCACGCATGACGCTCCCAACGAGACTAAATATTACAGTGTAATATTACAATTAAAAGAGATATTAATATCTGTCTCTTCGAACCGGCTAAACATCAGGTGTTTGTATTCCTTATGTGCGAATCAGTCCCACAAATACACATATGTAACTCTTAGCATGTTCAGCCGAGGACATCTCATAATATTCTTATATTTAATAAGGTCACTCATTCTGATATCTCCTTGCGTAACCGCACCCCTGGCCCCCATCAATACATCCTTTGAAGCAGGCTTTTGGCTTCCATTGTAAGTGTGAAGTATCACACTTAAAAAACAGTCAGTTTCTTGGTTCCTGCCTCCAGCATAAACAATTAGGGCAGTTACCTTTTGGTCACTGGTGCTATGTTTCACACCCAATGCCCCAGACCTCCTGTCCTAGCTGTCTCCCAGCAATATTCCCTTGGCCTGCAAATTAGGTATTAACATACTGTGCACCAAAACCCCCATCTGTACTTTTTCACACCCAACTTCAATCAAGCCCTTTGAAGCCCAGATATTTCTGAAAAGATACCACGCATCCTAATGTATTTTCCTAAACTGCAGCTCATTAACCTCTTAAGCCCCAGTGTGTGTGGTGCAGACACTGGCCCAGAAACAATACATTTTTACAGGGGAATAACCAGTTAGACGGCTGAAAAATGGAGCATGAAAAGGCGGGAAAAGGGAACAAAGGGCTATAATCACTAAATAACATTAACCCCTTCCCTCCCGCATCAACCTTAGTGTATGTGTGCGTGCCAACACCAGGATAACACAATACAGTTACACAGGGGAATAAGCATTTGGATATTGAAGCGAGGTAAAAACACATTACTGGACCTCAGTTCAGTTAACCCCTTACTTCCTTGATGAGAGTAGAGGGTGGCCAAATGGGGTTGTAACCCCTTTAATCCCGGGCCAAATCCTCCCCATCGTCACACTGAGATCGTTTACAATTGCAGTGTGAGTGAGGAGGTGTTCGGTCGGAGGAGTTGGTGAGAGAGGGGACAACTTGGTGAAAGATCCGAGGCGCTGGAGCTGAGATCAACATCAGCTAAGTGGACTGGGTGCAGAGTCCTACCAGCGTGAAGGTCCCATACCACTATTAGGCTGGGAAAGCTAGTGAGAGAGGGGACGACTTGGCGAAAGATCTGAGGCGCTGGAGCAGAGTATTACTTCGGCAAAGTGGACCGGTTGCAGAGTCCTACCAGCGTGAAGGTCCCCATACTACCACCAGTAATAGCAGTGTTAACTGCTGGCTAATTTTTCTCCAAGCTACATTTTGTTACGTTTATTTGTAAATTGAACTTTGGGACACTAAACCACAAAGCATTATAAGGGGGTTTACTATAGAGACTATTTTTTGTATGAACTGTTTTCCATATAATTTCATTATATATTTATGTTTTCTCCCAAGTATATTTTTCACTCTTTTGGTATAATTTAAAATCCATTAGACCAATATTTGCTGTGTAAACTGTTGATATTTGTTATAGCTTACATCTACAACACTTATACCTACATTGTGGTATTAGTTAAAATCGCAGGATCTAATTGTACTGTCAGTCCACACCCCACTGAGTTCCCATATTTTGGGTTCTATCTTGTTCTGAGCCAAATGCAACATATATATATATATATATATATATATATATATATATATATATATCTTTATATATATATCAGGGATGTAGCACCCAGATATGTAAAAAAGCACTTACTGCAGGCGTGCAATGGCAGCAGTAAACAAGCTGTGTGGGTCTCGTATATATTTTTTTATATGCGTGAATGTATATATGTGAATGTATATATGTGTCTGTGTATCAATGTTTACAGTATGTGTTTATCCGTATTTGTGTGGGTACTGTGTGCGCCTCTCTGTATCTGTATGTGTTAGCGAATTTGTGCAGTGCTCATAAGGGTGGCAATAGCTATAGATAGCAGGGGAACTATTAACCCTTGGGAACAACAAATCATTGCACAACATTTCGGGCCCTGCTGGCAGAAAAGACGTTACAATTGTGTTTACAAAATATTTGCCATTTTTGTCTCCCCTGTACATACTGTATGAATATAAGGAAACACACACATATACATATATACACAGTGGTCGACAAATCACCAAAAAAATCTACTCGCCGAACAAAAAAAATCTACTCGCCGAACAAAAAAATCTACTCGCCACCTAGTACCACACGTGTGCTGCTTGGGCCAATAGGAGCTCGCCATGATGTTAAATCCACTCGCCCGGGGCGAGCAAATGTATAGGTTTGTCAAACTATTATATATATATATATATATATATATATATATATATATATATATATACACACACACACAGTGCTCGACAATGCTATACATTTACACTCCCGGGGCGTGTGGATTTAACCCCTGGGTGAGTAAATATTGGCCCAAGTAGCACACGTGTTTGTTTTTTTAAATTTCCCTGCTCGCGCTGAAATTTCCCTGCTCGCCCTGAAATTTCTCTGCTCGCCCTGAAATTTCTCTGCTCGCCCTGAAATTTCTCTGCTCGCGCTGAAAAAAACAAAAAAAAAACTCCCCTTACCTGACAGCTGATTGGCACGCGCTCCCAGGCTTTGTGGGCGCGCGGCCAGGCTCTATATGAGCCCGCCCCAAACGAGCGGCCATTCTTTTTGCCTGGAGCTCTGTTGGAGGGTAAGTACTCTCCAATCTCTCCATGCTGCGGCCCCTCTGCTCCTTCCCTGCGATCCCCCTGGTCACCACATGGCTCCCTACTCCCCACCGCGGCCCTCTGCTCCTGCCCTCTGCGCCTCCGCGTTAGCTCTGCTGTCTCCTGCTCCTGTCCCCTGTCCCCTGCTCCTGTCCCCTGCTCCTGTCCCCTTCCCTCGATCCACCGATCGCTTTCCGGGGTGGGAGGTCCCCACTGCTGCAGCCCGGTTGGCATACGCGGGGGGCCCTTGCCACGTGCCTCCCTCCCACCCATCTCCCTAAAACTTAAAATATGCCCGCCAGCTAGCTTCATGACGGCGCAGCCGCCGCATTAGGTGGGGGGGGGGGGATGTCGGCCTGCCCACCCACGAGCTTCATGCCGCCGCGGGCTGGGGGGAAGAAGCAGCGCTGCAAAGCTGCTTGGCCTCACACTGCGGGACATGCCGGCGAGGGGAGCACGGCAGTGGCGGCCACGGTGGGGGGGGGGTAGCGGGGTTGTGCTGGTCGCGGGCTTTCCTCTCTTCCGACCCCCCCGTGTGTGTGTAGAGTGAGAGAGAGAGTGTGTGCGTGTGCATATATATGGGAGAGAATGTGTGTGTGTGTGTATATGGGTGTGTGTGTATATGGGAGTGTATGTGTGTGTATATGGGAGTGTATGTGTGTGTATATGGGAGTGTGTGTGTGTGTATATGTGTGTGTGTGTGTGTGTGTGTGTGTGTGTGTATATGGGAGTGAGTGTGTGTGTGTGTATATGGGAGTGTGTGTGTGTATGGGAGTGTGTGTGTGTGTGTATGGGAGTGTGTGTGTGTATATGGGAGTGAGTGTGTGTGTGTATATGGGAGTGAGTGAGTGTGTGTGTATATGGGAGTGAGAGTGTGTGTGTGTATGGGAGTGTATGTGTGTGTATGGGAGTGTGTGTATATGGGAGTGTGTGTGTGTGTGTGTATATGGGGGAGTGTGTGTGTGTTTGTGTATATATGGGATTGTGTGTGTGTGTGTGTGTATATGGGAGAGTGTATGTGTGTATATATGGGAGTGTGTGTGTGTGTGTATATGGGAGAGTGTATGTGTGTATATATGGGAGTGTGTGTGTGTGTGTGTGTGTGTGTGTGTGTGTGTGTGTGTGTGTGTGACACCAGAGGTACCCCCCAATCAGTCACCCCCCCCACCTAGTCAGTCAAAGTCACCCAGTCAGTCACCATCTCCTCACCAAGTTCCGCCCCATCAGTCAGCCCCCCCATCTCCTCTCTCTCTCTCCCCTCCCTGTCTGTCTGTCTTTCTCCCCTCCCTGTCTGTCTGTATCTCTCCCCTCTCCCCTCCCCGTCTCTCTCCCCGTCTCTCTCCCCGTCTCTCTCCCCGTCTCTCTCCCCGTCTCTCTCCCCGTCTCTCTCCCGGTCTCTCTCCCCGTCTCTCTCCCCGTCTCTCTCCCCGTCTCTCTCCCCGTCTCTCTCCCCGTCTCTCTCCCCGTCTCTCTCCCCCCGTCTCTCCCCCCGTCTCTCTCCCCGTCTCTCTCCCCCCGTCTCTCTCCCTTTCTCTCTCCCCTCTCCCCCTGTCTCTCTCCCCGTCTCCCCCTGTCATTCTCCCCTCTCCCCCGTCTCTCTCCCCTCTCCTCCCGTCTCTCTCCCCTCTCCCCCCGTCTCTCTCCCCTCTCTCCCCCGTCTCTCTCCCCTCTCCCCCCATCTCTCTCCCCTCTCCCCCGTCTCTCTCCCCTCTCCCCCCGTCTCTCTCCCCCCTCCCCCATCTCTCTCCCCTCTCCCCCGTCTCTCTCCCCTCCCCCCGTCTCTCTCCCCTCTCCCCTGTCTCTCTCCCCTCTCTGTCTCTGTCTCTCTCCCCTCTCTGTCTCTCTCCCCTCTCTGTCTCTCTCCCCTCTCTGTCTCTGTCTCTCTCCCCTCTCTGTCTCTGTCTCTCTCCCCTCTCTGTCTCTGTCTCTCTCCCCTCTCTGTCTCTGTCTCTCTCCCCTCTCCTCTCTGTCTCTCTCCCCCCTCTGTCTCTGTCTCTCACCCACACTCTCTCTGTCTCTCACTCACACTCTCTCTCTCACTCACACTCAGGATCGGGATATCTTATTTATCCTATATAGCTTAACTGCCCTATACCTACACCGAAATAACTTATACTGCTTTCTTCCAGATCTGACTCAAGCTTCACACAGGAACCATTGGAACCCCCTCTAACCCAGAAGACAGGTAAGGAACACCTCCCCTCCAATGTATAAGATTGCGGGAATGAAGGTATCTGGACATTGAGGGACTGCGGATCAGGTAAGATCCCAGGCGGGATTGCTGCTTTAGATATTGTGAAGCGGGGACGTAAAGACACTGGTTAAGCTGTTCAGGAAACTAGTCATTCACATCTGGCTTTTATTTCTGGAGACAAAACAGAGTAGGGGGAGCAAGGGATAAGTAAAAGCACAGATGGAACAGATATTGACGAGCAGTATACTACAATTGGTATACCACAGTTTTAACCCAGTGGGGGGGGGGGGGGGGATTAGGATGGTGAATGAATAATCAAAAGACGTAAGCTGTCTAGTAAATGCTTACACGGCCTTGTGCAAACACCATCCCAAGTTGGTATCTTTGTAGTGGGTGGTGCCCCTTCTGCAATGAGGTTCAGGGGGGGGGAACTTGTTAACAATAGATATCAATATGTACTCACACGGCCCAGTGTGAGTAGAGGTGCAGGGCAGATGTCTTTGAGGTGAACACCTATGACCCCCGTCAGGGGTATTTCAGGGGTGCTGCGCACACTCCTGCTGGCAGGCAGGCAATTCAATGCGGGTCTTTTTCTTAATCTTCCCGTTCTGGGTTCCTTCCCCTCCCCGTTTCAGTCAGGGGCGTTGGTGAGGCAAAAATGATTAAGAGGGATCAATAATGCTTTTAAAATATAAAAGTTTATTTAAACATAAAATGGGATCCGCAAAAATTGCACTCACATAATATATAAAGTTTCCTGGTGCGCTCCCGTGGCTGTTGTTAGCAGTGGTCGCGGCCGCTCTCTACTCCGCGTCCGGAGTCGGAATAGGTGGCTGTTCCTGGTGCGGCTGTGACTGCAAACTGCCTCCTTCAGTTACGGAAGCCCCAAAGTTCCAAGCTTGATCACTGAATTAGAGCAACGCGTTTCGCCGATTGGACGGCTTCCTCAGGCTCATTCAATGACGCACTGAGGGTCAGATGAGCTTATATAGACCCTCAGTTTGCTAATTAATTAAGTAGCATAATGTGTATGTTGCCAATGCGTGTAATCAGTGTATTAGTCTATAGACAAGTGTTAAACTCCCTATTGAACTCAATAGTCCATTGCAATTATAATGATAAAATTAATAAAATTACTATACTCATTTTTATTCTTGTGTATTTTATTAGCAAGTGTGATTGCTTTTCGTTTGTAATGAGTTCAAACATGGTTCTATCACCTGGTGGCAGTCTTTAGCACCTAACATATGTATTCACGATATGTAATATATTTGTTTCCATACTGGGCTTTGTAAAACAACATTCTTAAACCAATCGCAGCAGTGATGTGGAGTAAAACACTCAACTCACTGCTATTATTTTTGGACTTATGCACCCTTTTGAGTGTATGTTTTAGCTATACTGAGATAACTTTAGGATGTAAATTGATGATAAATAACTTTTGTTATCTGAATGGTTAAAAGGTATAATTGTGGTGCTGACATCTAACTAACCATCAATTGCGTATAACATACAGTAATTTGGCTTAGTATGGGTGCATTTTGCTTAACATACAATAAATTAAAAATGAGCATAAATCGCTCTAGAGACATAGTTTACATACTGAAATATAAAAACAACTAATTTCTGGTTAAACGTTACCAAGCCTTTTAGTAAAACAATCAGATTTCTGATAATCATTTTGATTCCCCACTAACACATTCCATTGTTAGTGGGGATTTTAATTAAATTTGGGAAACCTTAAGGTCTAGGTTGGCAGTAGATTAGCAAATAGTAATACCATCTAGATGACAGGTTGTATCACCAGACATCCTTAGTAATAAAATGCAGTCACTTGATTTATACAATGAAATTTAAAAACACTGTAGTTTCAAAAAACCATGAGGTATAGATAACAACAATTTTCATTCAAATCGCTATACAACATAATTAACTATAGTAACAACACCATAGTGGTGTTAAAGGCAATATTCAAGATGCCCTTGCCGTCACTCTCTGTATGACTATTTGTTAATTTGTGGTTCCTTTAAAGGTACTATTGTTAGTGAAATGACCAGAAATTACATTCGACGTTGTAAAGCAGAATATGGTCTCAATACACATAAGGAGAGAGTGTGGAGGGAAATATAGTTGGGGAGAAGAAATAAAAAAGGGGGGGGGGTGGGGGGAGGGGGGGGAGGGCGGAGGGGGGGGGATGTGGAGAGATAGGAAAGGGGGGGGGAAACAAGTGTTATTGATTTGCCCAATCGAGTTTTATATAGAATTATAGATAGAGCTCTACTTATACTAAATAGGCTCATAAAAATGCAGGGATGTCTAGATCTGCATTAAGGCCGTGTGGTGCTACAGTCTTGAGTTGGTATATCCAGAACGTTTCTCTTTGTCTTAAACGCCTGACTCTATCACCCCCACGCCAATTCTCAGCTACCAGTTCGATTCCCCTATAATGCAGGCCCGATGGGTCCCCCCCATGGGCCAAACTAAAGTGGACTGGTACGCTGTGGGTTGTAAGGCCTCTCCTAATGTTGCCTATGTGTTCCAGTATGCGGACCCTAAGACTTCTTGTTGTCCGGCCCACATACTGGAGTCCACACGGGCATTCAAGCAGATACACCACGAAGGAAGTCCTACAATTTATGAAATGTTTGGTTTTAAAAACCTCCTTCGTGACTTTAGAGCTGAAATTTGATGTTTCTTTCTCCGCATGTTTGCACGCTTTGCAATCAAAGCATTTTTAAGAAACCTACGGGTTTTGGTAGCCAACACTCTGTCTGAATTCGTTCCTCCTTTCTGAATGTGCTGGGCACTAGTTGGTTCTTAATGTTATTTGTACTCTTGAAGATGACTCTAGGTGCCTCCGGTAAGTGTTCTCCTAAGACTATGTCTTTGCGTAGAACATGCCAGTGTCTTTTAAGGATCTTTTTTATGTTCTCAGCTTCATTGTTGTACCTGGTGACAAATGGTACCACAAAGTCCATATTGTCTTTCTTTTGTTTAGGTACTAGCAGTTGTTCATCGCTTAGTTGTGAAGCTCTGGCAAGGGCATTCTCAATAATCTCTGGCCTATAGTGTCTCTCCTCAAACCTATTTTTTAGGACACTGGCCTGCTCTTTAAATACCTTCATATCGGAGCAATTCCGTCTAATACGTCGGAATTGCCCATAGGGTATATTGTTAAGCCATTTCTGATGATGACAGCTGCTGTTTAGGAGAAAATTACTAGCATCAACTTCCTTGAAATAAGTTTTTGTTTTGATATGTTTATCCTCTATATATATATATTGTTAAATCAAGGAAGTTGATGCTATCCGGACTCCTCTCCGATGTAAAAATAAGGTTGACCTCGTTACTATTTATGTGGTTCAAGAAGAGGTCTAGGTCTTCGTCATTGCCCTCCCAGATGATGAGCACATCGTCAATATATCTCTTCCACAGGATCAGGTTTGCTCCAAAAGGGTTGCCGGCCCAAATGTTCTTATCCTCCCAGTATGACATAAAGATGTTGGCATAGCTCGGAGCAAACCTGGTCCCCATTGCGGTGCCGCATTTCTGTAAAAACATGTGACCATCAAACCAGAACAGATTGTGTGTTAGGATGAATCTTATTCCATCTATTAAGAATCTTTTCTGATCTTGGGGGATTGTATGGTCATTTTCAAGTGCAGATGCTACCGCTGCACATCCATCTGTGTGCCTTATTGATGTATACAGAGATGTGACATCGCAGGTTACTAGCCTATAGCTATCCTTCCACTGCACTGAGGACAAAACATTCAGAACCTGAAGTGTATCTCTTAGGTATGATTTCGCACTCGTGGCATATTTTTGCAGATAAAGGTCGACGTATTCTGAAAAGTTCTGCGTGAGGGACCCTATGCCCGAGATGATTGGTCTCCCGGGGGGTTTCTGCCTGTTTTTATGAATCTTGGGCAAGAAATAAAAAACCGGTCTGATTGGATCGGTCTTAAGTAAGTAATCAAACTCCTTCTCGCCCAAGATTCCTAAGTCCTTGGCTGCACGCAGCATAGATGCCAATTCTTCTTTGTAGATGGTCGAGGGGTCATGGACCAGTTTCTCGTATGTGATTACATCGCTAAGGATGCGCTGTGATTCAGTGTGGTAGTAACTGGTGTCCATTACGACTACTCCCCCTCCCTTATCCGCAGGTTTTATTGTGATACTTGTGTCGTCGGTCAGAGTTTTTAATGCCTGTCTCTCCTCACGGGTCATGTTGCCCCGTTGTTTTGTTTCCTTTTTGGCCAGTCTTTCGAAGTCGTCAAGAATTAATTTATTGAAGACCTCTAAATACTGGCCTTTGCAGTGGCTTGGGAAAAAGCTCGATTTATTTCTGGATCCAACATTTACACACACACACACACACACACACACACACACACACACACACACACACACACACACACACACACACACACACACACACACACACACACACACACACACCAAGGACTAATTGTAGTATAATGTAATACAATAAATACATTTATGTCAAAAACGAATGTTGTTCTGACTAGGAATTTATTAAATGTATTTTATTTATATATTTTATTTTAAAGTGGGGTTGGGGGCGGGGTTGGAGCGGGACTAGGGGCGGGGTTGGGGCGGGACTAGGTGGCGAGTAGATTTTTTGGTTGGGCGAGTAGATTTTTGGGTGATTTGTCGAACACTGTATATACATATATATACATATACATATATATATATATATATAACCGGGGTGTTTCTCTCCCCCCCCACCCATCCTGTGCTCCCGCTGCCCGCGCGGGTCACATACTGAAGTAACCGGGGTGTTTCTCTCCCCCCCCCCCATCCTGTGTTCCCGCTGCCCGCGCGGGTCACATACTGAAGTAACCGGGGTGTTTCTCTCCCCCCCCCCCCATCCTGTGTACCCGCTGCCCGCGCGGGTCACATACTGAAGTAACCGGGGTGTTTCTCTCCCCCCCCCCATCCTGTGTTCCCGCTGCCCGCGCGGGTCACATGCTGAAGTAACTGGGGTGTTTCTCTCCCCCCCCCCCCATCCTGTGTTCCCGCTGCCCGCGCGGGTCACATGCTGAAGTAACCGGGGTGTTTCTCTCCCCCCCCCCCATCCTGTGTTCCCGCTGCCCGCGCGGGTCACATACTGAAGTAACCGGGGTGTTTCTCTCCCCCCCCCCCCCATCCTGTGTTCCCGCTGCCCGCGCGGGTCACATACTGAAGTAACCGGGGTGTTTCTCTCCCCCCCCCACATCCTGTGTTCCCGCTGCCCGCGCGGGTCACATACTGAAGTAACCGGGGTGTTTCTCCCCCCCCCCCCCATCCTGTGTTCCCGCTGCCTGCGCGGGTCACATACTGAAGTAACCGGGGTGTTTCTCTCTTCCCCCCATCCTGTGTTCCCGCTGCCCGCGCGGGTCACATACTGAAGTAACCGGGGTGTTTCTCTCCCCCCCCCCCCATCCTGTGTTCCCGCTGCCCGCGCGGGTCACATGCTGAAGTAACCGGGGTGTTTCTCTCCCCCCCCCATCCTGTGTTCCCGCTGCCCGCGCGGGTCACATGCTGAAGTAACCGAGGTGTTTCTCTCCCCTCCCCCCCTCCTGTGTTCCCGCTGCCCGCGCGGGTCTGAAGATACTGCAGTTGCCGGTGTTTCTCTCCCCTCGGTGCTCCCGCTGCTCGCGCGGGGCAGGAGGAAGTAGCGGGGTGTTTCCCCCCCCCCCTCTCTCTCTCTCCCCTCCGGCGCAGGTCCCTTCCTGTGTGTGTGTGTGTGTGTGTGTGTGTGTGTATGAGAGAGAGATTGAGAGATTGTGTGTGTGTGTGTGTGTGTGTGTGTATGGGTATGAGAGAGAGATTGTGTGTGTGTGTGTATATGAGAGAGATTGTGTGTGTGTGTGTGTATGGGTATGAGAGAGAGATTGTGTGTGTGTGTGTGTGTGTGTGTGTGTGTGTGTGTGTGTGTGTGTGTGTGTGTGTGTGTGTGTGTTTGTGTGTGTGTATGGGAGAGAGAGAATGTGTGTGCAGGACACCAGAGGTAACCCCCCAGTGTGTGTGTGTGTATGATTGAGAGATTGTGTGTGTGTGTGTGTGTGTGTGTGTGTGTGTATGGGTATGAGAGAGAGATTGTGTGTGTGTGTGTGTGTGTGTGTGTGTGTGTGTGTGTGTGTGTGTGTGTGTGATTGAGTGTTTGTGTGTGTGTATGGGAGAGAGAGAATGTGTGTGCAGGACACCAGAGGTAACCCCCCAGTGTGTGTGTGTGTGTGTGTGTGTATGGGTATGAGAGAGAGATTGTGTGTGTGTGTGTGTGTGTGTGTGTGTGTGTGTGTGTGTGTGTGTGTGTGTGTGTGTGTGTGTGTATGGGTATGAGAGAGAGATTGTGTGTGTGTGTGTGTGTGTGTGTGTGTGTGTGTGTGTGTGTGTGTGTGTGTGTGTGTGTGTGTGTGTGTGTGTGTGTGTGTGTGTGTGTGATTGAGTGTTTGTGTGTGTGTATGGGAGAGAGAGAATGTGTGTGCAGGACACCAGAGGTAACCCCCCAGTCAGTCACCCCCCCTCCACCAGTCAGTCACCCCACCCCCCCACACAGTCACCCAATCAGTCACCCCACCCCCCACCCAGTCAGTCAAAAGTCCCCCAGTCAGTCAGTGTCAGTCATACCACCCCCCCACCCAGTCAGTCATCCCACCCCCTCACCCAGTCACCAAGTCACCAAGTCAGTCATCCCACACCCCCACCCAGTCACCAAGTCAGTCAAAAGTCACCCAGTCAGTCAAAAGTCAGTCATCCCACCCCCCCAAGTCAGTCAGTTACCCCCCCAGGTCAGTCAGTTGCCTCCCCCCCGTCAGTCAGTTACCCCCCGTCTCTCCCCCTTCTCTGTCTCTCCCCCCCTCTCTGTCTCTCCCCCCCTCTCTTTCTCTCCCCCCTCTCTGTCTCCCCCCTCTCTCTCTCCCCCCTCTCTGTCTCTCTCTCCCCCCTCTCTGTCTCTCTCTCCCCCCTCTCTGTCTCTCTCTCCCCCCTCTCTGTCTCTCTCTCCCCCCTCTCTGTCTCTCTCTCCCCCCTCTCTGTCTCTCTCCCCTCTCTTTCTCTCTCCCCTCTCTGTCTCTCTCCCCTCTCTGTCTCTCTCCCCTCTCTGTCTCTCTCCCCTCTCTGTCTCTCCCCTCTCTTTCTCTCTGTCTCTCCCCTCTCTGTCTCTCTGTCTCTCCCCTCTCTGTCTCTCCCCTCTCTGTCTCTATGTCTCTCCCCTCTCTGTCTCTCTGTCTCTCCCCTCTCTGTCTCTCTGTCTCTTCCCTCTCTGTCTCTCCCCTCTCTTCCCTCTCTGTCTCTCCCCTTTCTGGCTCTCTGTCTCTCCCCTCTCTGTCTCTCTGTCTCTCCCCTCTCTTCCCTCTCTGTCTCTCCCCTCTCTTCCCTCTCTGTCTCTCCCCTTTCTGGCTCTCTGTCTCTCCCCTCTCTGGCTCTCTGTCTCTCCCCTCTCTGTCTCTCGGTCTCTCCCCTCTCTGTCTCTCCCCTCTCTGTCTCTCCCCTCTCTGTCTCTCCCATCTCTGTCTCTCTCCCCTCTCTGTCTCTCTCCCCTCTCTGTCTCTCTCCCCTCTCTGTCTCTCCGTCTCTCTCCACTCTCTGTCTCTCTGTCTCTCCCCCCTCTGTCTCTCTGTCTCTCTCCCCTCTCTGTCTCTCTCCCCTCTCTGTCTCTCTGTCTCTGTCTCACACTCTCGATCTGGATATCTTATTTACCCTGTATATCTTAACTGCCCTATACTACACCGAAATAACCTATACTGCTTTCTTCCAGATCTGACTCAAGCTTCACCCGGGAGACATCGGAATCCCCCCCCAACCCAGAAGACAGGTAAGGAACACCTCCCCTCCAATGTATAACATTGCGGGAATGAGGGTACCTGGACATTGAGGGACTGCGGATCAGGTAAGATCCCAGGCGGGATTGCTGCTTTAAATATTGTGAAGCGGGGACGTCCAGATACTGGTTAAGGGGTTCAGGAAACTAGTCATTCACATCTGGCTTTTTTTTCTAGATCTGACATTTATTCACACAAACACACACACACATACTCAATCTCTCTCTCCCATACACACACACACGTAACAAGGACCAATTGTAGTATAATGTAATACAATAAATAAACTTATGTCAAAAACGAATGTTCTTACTAGGAATTTATTCGATTTATTTTATTTATGTATTTTTTTAAAAGCGGGGGCGGGACTAGGGGCGGGGTTGGGGGCGGGACTAGGGGCGGGACTAGGTGGCGAGTAGATTTTTTGGTTCGGCGAGTAGATTTTTGGGTGATTTGTCAAGCACTGTATATATGTATATATATATATATGTATATGTGTGTGTATGTGTGTGTGTGTTTTACATATTTTTAAGCCTTATGCAGACAAAATATAGGAAAAATATGTCTTGGAGACATATTGGTAGAAATTATTTGCCGTTGATAATGGTTGACTTGTCTTTTCATAGGTTTGAAAAGTGAAGTCTTTGAATTTTTCCATGATGCCAGTCTGAACAATGATAATTATTTTCACAGGGACTTTTTAGTATCATCGCAATCCTGAAATGCATTTTTCTCTGCCAGAAAAATAGATGGTTGCTATTTGGTCTATTAGCAGTAATGTTGTTAACTGGCTCTTTTATATTTTCTAATGAGATCTTATTGAGACTGCATCTTTGAAGCGGACACCTACTGCTTTGAGTTACTGATGATCAGTTTTAAGAGTTATGGTTGTTGCTGATATAATAACACAACATAATCTTTTTCTACAGTAACAACATTGATCTTATATGGTGACATTATTATAAAATGGTAAGTATGTTCCTGTGATTTTAACACAGCCTTCCTTGGTCATCATTTAGTGCCATGATTTTTGACACTTCTATTTGTGTAGCAAAACACAAGTGTGTAACGGCTACTTCTTCTCTTCCCCCTTAGAGCAGATGCACATAAGCGTGTAGTATAATTAGCATTAGAGGGCTTCAGGCATCATGCATATAAATGTTATTTAATGGTATGTTTCTACATAGCAGGATCTACTGTAAGTGAACTAATAGCATTGATGTGTTTAATGGGTTGACAAGTTTATTCTTATTGTTGTTGGGTTATGCTCTAAAAAATCAGACAGCTTTAAAGAGGCAATCCAAGAAGCTAAAATATATATATATATATTTTTCTATTTTAATATATACAGCCTTTTATTACCTTTATTGAAAACTAATTACTTAAGCTGCTGATCGATTGGATCTCCTGTGATTGATAAGCAAAATCTTGTTTCCTAGTGTTCACTAAATTGTTGCCTTTCAGTTTCAAATCAATCCTTCAGTCAGTGTAGCTCAGCAGCTACAATGTATTCTTGTATTACTAAGGTAACATTATCTATTGTTACAGTTAATAGCTCAAACTGCTGGGAATATTGTCAACACATTATCACAAACAGGAAAGCATTACAAATATCTTGCACTGCTTGGGAGGTGTGCTAATGCTTGTTACAGCAATCAAAAGACGCTCATTATATTAAAACTCATTTAAAATAGCATTGAGGTACATTTCAAAATAATGAAGGTAGTAAGTATTATCTAATACTGCAGAACTGAAGACGCATGTAGGATACAGTGTCATGGTAGACCAGAACTTTTAACACCAAAATACCCGGATCCTTTGATTGAGCAAAGCAAGAGATAAAATGCATTGTGATTTATTTACAGAATGAACACACACAGCTTGGTTTACAATTACAACGAAAATACACTTGCTGGAATGGGGTAAAACGAAATATCTTGTTCCCAAAACGAAATGTTGGAAAACAAAGTCTCTAGGAACAATTTCCCATGAGCAGGAGTTGTTCGCGAAAAGAGCCTGAAACAGTCCTCGGTCAGCAGCGAAACTTGCCACTGCTGTTTACTTGGCCAGAGCTGGTTCTCTCGTTCTGTTCCCATAGTACTGGATCTTATAACCTTAGTTCTTACAAACTCTTGAAGCTTAGCTGAATCTTTGTTACGATGTTACGAATCTCTTACAGCATGATAAATCTTAGGTGAATCTGTTACAGCATGATGACTCTTTCCTGATGGGCTGCACGGGTTCTTATAGGGTTAACATTTCTATTCCTAACTAGTGCAGCCTATCTTCTCTGGGAATATTTCCTTCCCCCTATCACGGAGTTGCCAATACTTTGCAGACCTGGAAGAGGGGGCTTCTCATTCTGCTCTTGGAACGTGCGAACATTGCTCCTTTGATGCTTAGCACATGAGACCCTGCTCCTCTTACCTGGTGCCGCTCAGTTTGGGCAGGGTGACAGCTTGCCAGGATGGCTTATTGAAGTTCTCTTCCCCTACCAAGTAAGCTAACACATGGTTTAACACTTCCGTATCCTGGATTGCCTTTGAAGCTTAGAGGGCAGAGTAGCCAAACTGTCTCCCATGCAAATTGATTTTTACCCCTACTGAACATTACTTGAACTTAAAAACATATAACTCTCGCCACCTTATACCTGGTGGGAGATACACTGAACCCTGTCCTGGGGTTTGTGGGCATATACCGGGGTACCGTGAATGTGATTCATTCCCCTGCCCAGTCGTACTATTCTGGTCTGTGCTTAAGCAGGGAGATTTGGCAGTGAGCTGCAAACTGCTTTCTAGGGAGGATTTTATCCGGTGGTCTGTGTTCCTCCTGTCTTCAGGAATCTGGGGGGATTCCGGAGTACATGTTTCTGGGTAACCCGCGACACTGGCGCCCTTCTACCCAAACACACCCTGATAACATTTTACCATAAAATCACCCTTGAAACTCATGCCCTGCCCATCTCCGCTGGTTGGCACTCCTGGAACAGTAAAAATACACATACATCTTTATTACAAATGTAGTTACATGCCATGATTGGGTTGAAGAGCTGACACTCACAATTCCCCCATATGGCTCAGGAGAACCCAGCCAGGCATAATACCTTTATTATTGGCCTGGGTACCCCTTCACCGTCACATACAGTAAACAACACACATGAAGGCTATAGCTTGCATTGCTCCTTTAATAAAGTTTCATTTATTCAAAAGAGCAGGTGATCTTATTTACTCAAACACAATGAGTAGGTAGTCTGGCACATCGTCTCTCTGACAGAAATGCACCTTAAAGAAGGGCAATATTGGAAAGAGACTACCCGGTGGACTTCAGGTTATAAATGTTTACAATATTTCCAAAATAAACTTTTAATAATTGCATGGACATCACCCCAACGCTGGGTTTCCTCCTTTGTGATGCTTTGCCAGGCCTTTACTGCAGCTATCTTTAGTTGTTGTTTGTTCGTGGGTCTTTCTGCCTTATGTTTTGTCTTCAGCAAGTGAAATGCATGTTCGATCAGGTTGAGATTAGGATATTGACTCGGCCATTGCAGAATATTCCACTTCTTTGCCTTAAAAACTCCTGGGTTACTTTCGCAGTATGTTTTGGGTCATTGTCCATCTGTCAAGTGAAGCGCCGTCCAATCAACTTCGCTGAATCTGAGCAGATAATATATCCCTATACACTTCAGAATTCATCCGGCTGCTTCTGTCTTCTGTCACATGATCAATAAACACTAGTGACCCAGTGCCATTGTAAGCCATGCATGCCCATGCCATCACACTGCCTAACCGTGTTTTACAGATGATGTGGTATGCTTCGGATCATGAGCCGTTCCAAGCCTTCTCCATACTTTTTTCTTCCCATCATTCTAGTACAGGTTGATCTTAGTTTCATCTGTCCAAAGAATGCTGTTCCAGAACTGGGCTGGCTTTTTTAGATATTGTTTGGCAAAGTCTAACCTGGCCTTTCTATTCTTGAGGCTTATGAATGGTTTGCACCTTGTGATGAACCCTCTGTATTTGCTCTCGTGAAGTCTTCTCTTTATGGTAGACTTGGATAATGATATGCCTACCTCCTGGAGAGTGTTCTTCACTTGGCTGGATGTTGTGAAGGGGTTTTTCTTTACCATGGAAAGGATCCTACGATCACCCACCACTGTGGTATTCTGTGGACGTCCAGGCCTTTTTGTGTTGCTGAGCTCACCAGTGCGTTCTTTTTTTCTCAGAATGTACCAAACTGTTGATTTGGCCACTCCTAATGTTCCTGCTATCTCTCTGATGGATTTTCCTTTTTTTTGCAGCCTAAGGATGCCCTGTTTCACTTGCATTGAGAGCTCCTTTACATGTTGTGGGTTCACAGCATCAGCTTCCAAATGCGAATGCCACAACTGGAATCAACTCCAGACCCTTTACCTGCTTAATTTATGATGAAATAACGAAGGAATAGCCCACACCTGTCCAGGAAACAGCTTTTGAGTCAATTGTCCAATTACTTTTGGTCCCTTGAAAAAGAGGGGGCTACATATTAAAGAGATGTAATTCCTAAACCCTTTCTCCAATTTGGATGTGAATACCATCAAATTAAAGCTGATAGACTGCACTTTAAGCCCATATTCATTATTTAACTGTAACTTTAATTTATTTTGGTACACAGCCGAAATAACAAAACTTGTATTAGTATCCAATTATTTCCGGACCTAACTGTGTATACATATATATATATATATATATATATATATATATATATATATATAGCACAGGATTATAGATCAGTATATCAGTATTTCTTGGTCTGCATGTATCTTTGTAAATGTATAAGGCATCAGGTGCAAATATGTTTTTATAATATAAAATATGTGTTTATGGTATTCATATATCAGTGTGTTTAGACTGCGTATCAGTACCTGTGTGTACTGTTTATCTGTGTCTTTGTATATCAGAAAGGTAATGTTTGTGTATTGTATAAGAATGTGTGCATACTGTATGTTTCAATGTGTACTTTTGTTCAGTAGGGTTAAACAATGTCAGTTGCTGACATTAGTGGTCAGCAGCTATAAATAGCAGAGGCTGCCATAAACCCTGTCTCTTCCCAAGGAACCTGCAATTTATTGCTCTGCCAGCTCCTCTGTTTGAAAATGTATTCTTCATAGAATATTTGTTCTGTTAGACTCCTTGACAGGTATCCAAGAATGTGAGTTAAATCTTTAATAATATGTAAGAAGGTGCTGGCTTTGTCACACTGGGATTCAGGGTATTGTATATTGTAGCTGGGAGTGAAGCAATACGTGCGGCGGTAATGTTACATCTGCAATTAATAAGTAACTTGGAAAACAATGCACATTCTTTTATTGTTTTCATTAAACACCCTACAAAATGTGGAGCCATTTAATAACTTTTATAAATCGTTGGGAGACCAGTGTATGGATTCTGTGTAGACTTAACCACTGTGTGGACACAACCACAGCAACTTTTGACATGCCAGAGACGCTTTGGGCTACAAAATTACTATCAAGTATATTCAAAGACCATTTTCTATTGTAATTATAATAAATATAATTCATCTGAAGAATGGTGGTGAGAATGTGCAATGGCCACGTCACAGTTCAGAGTTAATCTTGTAGTGGGATTATTTACTAAAGTCTTCTAGCTGCCACACTGGGCCAAAAACTGTGACAATAAATTGCACTACAGTAGGTTTATCAAAATAAAAACACCAATTGCTTTCAGTTGGAATCCTTTCCTTTGATAAATCTGGTGCTGTTTGCACTGGTATTGCTCCTGTTTTGTAGCCGTGAGACTTTGTGAATAGATCCATTTAGCCTTTTGAGAATTTAAAAGAGGAAAATGGACAGGGTTCTTTAATTATAGTGATAGTAAATGCTAAAAAAACAACAACATATTTTCTCTTGTTAATTGTTTTTCACGTTTGCCTTGGTTTTAGGGAGACTTAATTTACCATCTTTATTGAGAATAAAGGGACTTTGAGAAGGTTGTGCTATGTCCTGGAACAGGATTGTATATTTCTGTGTATTTTTTCTGCTCTCAGGGAGCCAGCTCTCCCCAGTGAAAGTTGCATGTTTCCATGTTCTGAAGCAGCAATTGCCGCTGTGTAGTTGCAACATTGTTGTTACAATATAAACTTAACATGACATAACAAAAAAAATAAAGGAAAGGCACATGGTTTTTACTGGCCAATCAGAGCTGTGGGAACCATTTGCTGAAAATGTGACGTCATAGGCCTATAAAAGCCTATACAGATTCATTTTACGGCAAGAAGCCGAGGAGGAAGGACCTCCTCCAATAGGACCTCAAGGGCGTGCCTACCGAAGATGGGAGAAGATACAGATGAAGAAGACGCCGAAGACCCCAGAAGACCCCGAAATTGGATTACAAATTACAGATGAAGAAAAAGAAAGAAGAAAAAGACTTTGGATTTTTTTTACCTGTGGCCTGTTCCTGTTCGAGTTTGTGGATTGGTTCGAGCGCTTGCGGTGTCCCTGGGAATCGGTGGGTGAAGACATCTAAAGGTAAGTAAAAAAATTGAATGTATGTTATTTTTCTTTTACATGTTTTTTATGTTTATTGTGATTTTTTTTTTTTTGATGCCCATTCATTGCCTCTGTATTTATGTATGTCTTTATGGATATACATACATACAGGTGACAATCAATGGTTGTTTTTGCAAATGCTTGTTTTTATGTATTTTAAATGTAATTTTTTTTAGTAAGATATAATTTTTAGGGGTGTTTTAAATAGTTTATTTCAGGGGGGGGTGCTTGCTTTTTAATTGTGGCTTCTTTTTGGTAGTTAGATTTTGTGTCAGATGGTGTTTACATTGAGCTTTCATTTATTTCATAATGGTTTTGTTTTGGTGTTTTAATTGTGAATTGTGGTCTTTATTTTGAATTAATTGATTGGTGGTAATTTAGTTCTGTTTACTTCTTGAGTAGTTTTTATTGTCTGATTGTTTGGATGGCATTGGACCTTGTTTGTGATTGTTTATTTTAGGTTGACCATTGATGGGCATAATGTTAAATGATGCAGAAATTATATGGGCATCATGTACCCAATGTGCCATTCAATTGTTTTATTGGCATTTGTTAACTATTTAATTGGCTTTTAGTTTGCTATGTGCTGTATTTTATTTTGCTATGTGGTCTGTTTTATTTTTCTATGTGCTGTATTTTATTTTGATATGTGCTGTGTTTGATTTGGCTATGTAATGTTTTTTATTTGGGCCTGTTTTTTTAATCCTTCACCATTTCTTGGTATATTGGTAAATCGTGCCCATATTATATGAGCATGATGTACCCACTGTACCAATGAATGGGTGAAGTTGCCTGGGGAAGGTGGGTAGGCCTCCTGGGTGGGTAATGGCAGAGGGTGGGTTAACCCTTTAATTATTATAGCGGTTATTAACGGCTAAGGTGATTAAGGGGCTAGGGGACAGGAGATTGTATTTTGTTATGTAATCTTTCTGGCAACGGAGGACATGGACCTGCAGAAAGTTGAAGAGGATTGCCTTCATATTGCCAGGGGTAACTAAAACTGTTTTTATTTACCTTATTTATGTTTCATGGATAATATTGTGTTTAATAATGGGTAAATAATCTATTATCCATATCTGGATAATAGTTATTTTGACCATTACTGTACTGTATGTGTTTTTTCTTTTGGGTGGGGGGTGTATTTATTGAAAAGTAGGCCATGTTTTATTTATTTTTTAAATACAGGAATGGTACCGCAGGCCAGTGGGGACCTACAGCGACTACCCGAGGACCCCCAGACGCCCACGGGGACCACCTGAGAACCCACGGACACCTGCAGGGAAGAACTGGGGGCCACTGTGACGGTGAAGGGGTACCCAGGCCATGAAATAAAGACATTTTGCTCGGCTGGGTTTCCCTTGGTCAAATAAATTGTCTGTAAAGTGTAGGTTCTGCAGCCCAGGGCTGGCTGCAGTTCTATTAATATGTGGGAATATGTCTAAAATGTGCCCGCTAGGAATAAGGGGCCTCTAGCACTGTTTAAAGGGTTAATTGGATAAGCATGTCTGTGGTTATGTGGTCGCGCCTGGCATTACAACACTATATCACTGTGTAACCGCAGACAAGCCAGGAAAGCGATAACCACAAGTTAAATTGGTTAAGTGGTCTGCGGTCAAGGAGAGATGTCGGATCGCTACATTGTATAATGTGGTTTCCCCATTCAATTAGGGTCAATTGGTAAAGTACATCTGCGGTTATTGATTGCGACCGGGGACTGCAACATTGCATCCCGACCGCAAACTGCAGACAGGGGAAAAGTTTAACCACAAACCACATCATAGCCCTCACCCAATTAAGCAGCTAACTTGGAATAGGAACGTCCTAGCTTTCTAATTTTTGGTGTGCAGAGTGCTAGGGCGTAGACATAACATATAGTATAGTTATTAGGACTATAACATTTATTTAAATGTATAAATGAGAAATAGCTGGGAGTTTAATACTTTAAAGTTATAGGAACCGGGACATTTACATTTCAGCCAGGAAGGGCAGTGGATACATTAAGTATTCCTCATTGTCAGGGATGAGCCATCTGGTGCAGGCTCCAGAGTGTCTGCAAAAGTCTGTGGCTTCAAAAGACACAGACCTGGGTAAAGTGCGAAATGGCAGGAACTGTATGTAAACTGTTTGCCTAGCAGATGTCCGGGCATCCTGAGGAAAGGTAGACTTACTGCCGCCATGCAAGGGGCTTGGTCAGGTATGCTAAGCGGGTTAAGTATGAAGTTAGCGCATAACACTTAGCATGCCGTGAAGTCCTTTGCCCGGTTGCAGGAAATCTTGGCAAAATTGCCATTGGGTGGGAATTTGCTTCCCACGCCAAGATTGGCTGTTTATTACCCAGATAAGCTTGGGAGGGTATTATAAGCCCGTGCAAGCTATAGGGTGAGTGTTCTACATCGTTTATCTGTGTGTCATCAGAAAGGACAGCGCGCGGTACTAAGACGTTTCATCACAACCAAGGATTGTACCTAGCGGTGAAAGTTTGTTAGAACTAAGGACTTGGGAATGAATTCTTAGTTAGTGCTATGATGGAAGCTACCGCATAGGAAACATTTTGAATAAATCTGGGGTAATAATTGGAGAAGCTCAGGAAGCGTTGTACAGCATTCAAAGTACAGCTAAACCCCGTTATAACGTACCCCGAGACCACCGCGTTACTAACGGGGTCGCGAGAAAAAAAAATGGCCGCCGCGCTTTAGCGCATATTCATCCCGCGGGACAGGAGATGGGAGCGGGCATGTCCCTCCGCTCCCCGCTTCCCCCTGTCACCGCGGGACAGGCCGCGGGGCAGGAGATGGGAGCGGGGATGTCCCTCCTGTCCCCGCTTCCCCCTGTCACCGCGGGACAGGCCGCGGGGCAGGAGATGGGAGCGGGGATGTCCCTCCTGTCCCCGCTTCCCCCTGTCACCGCGGGAACTGGCAGGCAACATCCACTCCTCACGAGCCGCACGGCGCATGCGCATGCGCACGGCGAACGTGAGGGGTGCCTGCATAAGTGTGCTGCTTTTGGAGACAGGTAAGCAGTCTCCGGAAGACCGCTAACCCCCCCCCCCCCCCGCCGCAGCACAGGGCCCTCGCGTGTGTGTAAGTGTCTGTGAGTGTGTGTAAGTGTCTGAGTGTGTGTGTAAGTAAGTGTAAGAGCCGGAGCGGGAGGTGGGAGGTTTGACAGGGAGGGGGGGCGTGGCTTGAGCGGAGGGACCCGCTACTCTCCCCCCCCTCCCTCCACGGACTGCAGGAGGGAGCTGCTACTCTCCCCCCCCCCCCTCCCTACACGGACTGCAGGAGGGAGCTGCTACTCTCCCCCCCCTCCCCGGACTGCAGGAGGGACCAGGTATGTAGAACTTAAGCATGGTAAAAAGGCCTCGCTTTAATATGCTAACACTATGTGCAACGTGTGGGGTATTTAACAACAAATGACAATCTTGCTGACATGTAATCTATCTTTGGTACAGAAATCTGCCTAGCCTCATTGCCAAGATGATCATCTTCATCTTTTGGTAACACAAGTGCTGTTCATTTCTATGGGTCCCTCCCTCCACTGGCTGCAGGAGGGACCCGCTACTCTCCCCCCCCCCCTCCCTCCACGGACTCGGGCTGGAGCACTCATACATACACACATACACACACACACACACACACACACACACACACACAGGCACTCACGCACTCATACACACACACGCGCGCACACACATGCAGGCACTCACGCACTCACACACACACACAGACAGGCACTCGCACTCACACACACAGACCGCTAACCCCCCCCCCCGCCGCAGTACAGGGCCCGCGCAGGGCCCCGCCACCCCCCCAACCCCCACAGCACAATGACTTCCCACCCCCTTAACTTTGTGAAACAAAAGTCACAAGACAGGCAAAATACATCTGTTAAAGTGCAGTTGTCTGTTTATTTCTATATAATAATTGTGTGCAGTGTGCAGTGTGTGTGCAGTGTGTCAGTGTGTGCAGTGTGAGCAATGAGCAGTGTGTGTGCAGTGTGTGTGCAGTGTGTCAGTGTGTGCAGTGTGAGCAATGAGCAGTGTGTGTGCAGTGTGTCAGTGTGTGCAGTGTCAGCAATGAGCAGTGTGTGTGCAGTGTGCAGTGTGTGTGCAGTGTGTCCAATGAGCAGTGTGTGTGCAGTGTGCAGTGTGTGTGCAGTGTGTCCAATGAGCAGTGTGTGTGCAGTGTGTCAGTGTGTGTGCAGTGTGTCAGTGTGTGCAGTGTGTGTGCAGTGTGTGTGCAGTGTGAGCAATGAGCAGTGTGTGTGCAGTGTGCAGTGTGTGTGCAGTGTGTCAGTGTGTGCAGTGTGAGCAATGAGCAGTGTGCAGTGTGTGTGCAGTGTGCAGTGTGTGTGCAGTGTGTGTGCAGTGTGTCAGTGTGTGCAGTGTGAGCAATTAGCAGTGTGTGTGCAGTGTGCAGTGTGCAGTGTGCAGTGTGCAGTGCAGTGTGTGCAGTGTGTCAGTGTGAGCAATGTGCAGTGTGTGTGCAGTGTGTGTGTGCAGTGTGCAGTGTGTGTGCAGTGTGTGTGCAGTGAGTGTGTGCAGTGTGTGCAGTGTGCAAAAAAAATGTAAATTTTTTTTATTTATTTTTTAAAAAAAACGGGAGCCACGGGAAAACCGCGTTATAACCGAATCGCGGTATAACGAGGCGCGTTATAACGGGGTTTAGCTGTAGTAGGACGAGGCCAATCCAGTACCGCCTTCACTTTAGCTGGGTCCATGGTGAGACCTGTGTCCAAGATGATGTACCCCAGGAAAGTTGTGGATGTTTGATGAAAGTGACATTTTTCTAGTTTAGCAAAGAGAAGGGTCTCTCGAAGACGTTGTTGTACCTGTTTGACATGTTCGACGTGTTCTTGGACGGATTTGGAAAAAATCAGTATGTCATCCAAGTAAACAATAAGAAACTGATTGAGAAGGTCCCTGAAAATCTCAATGACAAAGTCCTGGAAAACAGCAGGGGCATTGCAGAGACCGAAGGGCATGACATGATATTCATAGTGACCATGACGTGTGTTGAAGGCAGTTTTCCATTCGTCCCTCTGGCGAATTCTCACCAAATTGTAGGCCCCGTGTAAGATCAATTTAGTGAAAATGGTGGCCCCTTGAAGGCGATCAAAAAGTTCAGAAATCAAAGGTAAAGGATAGCAATTTTTAACAGTGATTTTGTTAAGGCCCCTGTAATCGATGTAGGGACGTAAGAACCTGTCTTTCTTTTTTACGAAGAAGAAGCCTGCACCAGCTGGGGAAGAGGATTTTCAGATGAAGCCTTTCTGCAGATTGTCCTGGATATATTCCCTCATGGCCTTGGTCTCAGGAAGAGAGAGTGGATAGGAAGCTCCCCTGGGGGGGACCGATCTGGGAAGAAGGTCAATGGGACAATCGAAAGGACGATGGGGTGGTAGGGCTTCTGATCTCGCCTTGTCGAATACGTCATGGAAATCCCCGTAAACCTCGGGTAGAGAGTCTTTCCTTACTTTGGACGTCGAGAGACCACACACTTTCTTGAAACGCACTGCACAGGACTTTGAATAAAATGTACTCCAACCAATGGGTTCCTTACCAGTCCAATTGACACGAGGGTTGTGGCATTGAAGCCAGGGAAAACCAAGGATCACTTTGACCAATGGCGTGTGGATGACATCTAGATGGATAAGTTCCGTATGGTCCTCGGCTGTAAGTAAGTGGAGAGGAGAAGTTTGAAGGGAAATTAAATCTGGCTGTAGAGGTCGACCATCAATAGCTTCTAGGCCTATAGGATACCTTTTGCAGATGAGAGGGATGTTATCCCTTTCGGCGAAGCTCTGGTCTATAAACTTGCCTCCCGACCCGGCAAAAGCGGTGGTATGGAAGTTCTCGTCGGAGAACGAGACTGGGTGTAAAATCCTGGTGGGCAAGATCACCTTAGAGATAGGGGAGGTAGTGAGTGTTCCCAATCTGACTCCCCTGGACATCATTGGGAGCTGGAATTTCCCGATTTGTGGGGGCAATTGAGTACCTGATGACAGGGATTGCCACAGTATCGGCAAAGGCCGGCATTGCATCAACGTTGTTTCTCAGAGGGAGACAATTTGTTTCTGCAAAGCTGCATGGGTTCAGGGAGATCAGACTGAAGAGGTTTGACTGTATTTGTTAGCAGAGAAGGGTACCTGAGGGTAAGTTGATGAAGACGGGATCTTTCGGATCTCCTTTCCTGTAAGCATTGATCTACGCAAATACATAGAGCGATCAGCTCCTCGAGATCAGCGGGGCGTTCGTGTGTGGCAAGCTCGTTTTTAAGGGTCTCAGAGAGTCCTTGCCAAAAGGCAACCGCCAACACCTCATTATTCCAAGCTATCTCCACGGCGATACTGCGGAAGTCCAGGGCATATCGTGCTACAGGTTGATTCCCCTGGGAAAGGTGAAAAACAGAGGAGGTCGCAGTTACCTTGCGACCGGGTATGTCGAAGACTCTATGGAATTCCCAGGCAAACTGTCCAATGTCCTTGGTGAGGTCCGATCTTTGCTCCCAGATGGGAGAGGCCCAGGCCAGAGCATCACCGGTATATATGCCACCTTAGATCTTGCAGAGGAGAAAAGTGAGGGCATGATTTCAAATTGAATAAAACATTGGTTTAAGAACCCTTGGCATCCATGGGGATCTCCACTATAGCAGTTAGGTGCCGGAAGTCAGGGTTCAGACATGGAAGCTGGAGGCATAGCACTAGCCATAGCACCAGCAGGGACTGGAGGAAGGGGTTAGGAGAAGAGACTAGAGAGTGGTCAGTGAGGGACTGAAGGTTACATTGTAACATGTCCATGCGTTGGTCGTTTTGCTCTAAGTACCTCTCTACTTTAGCGAACATGCTGGCATGAGCGCTCAAGACTTACCCCACCTCAGCGGGGTCCATGTCTGTGGGGCTGAGCATACTGTAATGCAGTGCTCACCACAAACAAGGCAGGACCAAGAGAGCGAGGTGGGGTTAGATATAAACGCCACCCACAGCCGCGAGGGCGCGTCTGGAAAGTTGGATTGTCGCATTAGCCGGGTCGGGATTGGATAGGTATGGATAGTCGTGATACTTGCCAAGGTCGGGGTTGGAGAGTAGCAGAATGTTGCAGGTACTACAGTATAAGCCGTGGTCTGGATTGGAGAGTAGAGAGAAGTCATGGTAGGTTGCCGAGGTCAGGGTTGGAGAGGTGCGGATCGTCGAGGGTAGCCGGGGTCAGGAGAAGAGAATAGCGGAGTCCAATAGAAAGCCGGGGTCAGGAACAGAGAGCTAGGAACAACAAGACAGATTTCGGAGACAAGCAGCAGTGAACACTACGAAACATAGGTTTATGCTCAGCCAATGTGCCAGTGGCACAGCTGAGCATATAAAGGGAAGGACATCCAATGAAGTGGAAGATGTATGTATGTGAAGTGTGGATGTATTAGCATTGATGACCCTCATTGGCTGCTCTATTGAGTGTGGGGGTGGCGCCTAGGAGGATTGCAGCTGGCACGTCTCCTTTGCACGCTGGTTGCACGCTGTGCATGTCCGTTGCGCCCTGCAGACGGAGCGGCGTGAGCGAATTTAGAGTCAACAAGTCCCGGGGGGGGGGGGGGGTGGACATGGGGTGGGTTATGTTTTGTTTACTAAATATGGTAATGTTTATTGTGGTGCCTAGGAGGTGGGTAGTGGGGCTGTTCTGTGTAGTATTTTTATTATGGGTAGTAGGGGGGTGAAGGGGTATTGTCCCCAAGGGTGGGTGGGTAGGCCTACCTGGTGGGTAGTGGTGAGGTTGGTTAGGCCTCACAGGTGGGTAGTGAGGGAGGGTGGTTAGGCCTCCCAGGTGGGTAGTGGGGAATGGTGGGTTAACCCCTTAATTACTGGTGATTAAGGGGTTAGGGGACATTATATTGGCTCTTTGTATTCTTGTGTATTTTTTGCAGCACCAGAGGGCAGGGATGGGGTGAGGATGAGGATGGCCTTCATCGTGGGTGCCTGGCAGGGGTGAGTGCAAGATGTATTTTTTTTTATTATTCGATTACTATACTGTAAGTGTTAGGGGGCGGGGGGGTGTATTTATTTAAAAGTATTTATGTGTTTTTAATTTATTTTTTTGGGGCAAAGAATTGGTACTGCAAGCAAGCGGGGACCCCCGGACACTTGCGGGACCACCCGAGGGCCACCGCCGACCTGTAGTATAATTTCTGTGCATAAAAAAAATGTACTGTATGTTAAGGGGTATAGGGGTTGTTGGGGGCACAGGCGGTGGGTGGTATATTTGATATAGTAATGTTTATTGAGGGCCTAGGAGGTGGGTAGTGGGACTGTAGTGTGTATTGTTTTAATTATGGGTAACGGGGGTTGGTGAAGGGGGTATTAGCCCCAAGGATGTGTGTTTAGGCCTTGCGGGTGGGTAGCGGGAGCAGTTAACCCCTTCATTACCTTAGCAGTATTAAATGCTAAGGTAATGAGGGGGTTAACTCCACCCGCAGTCCCCTCGCAAGGCCTTAACACCCACCAAGTGCCAATTACCCCCTTCACCCAACTCCGCTACACACAATAAGCCTGGCATGGGTGGTAAACCCCTTCATTGCCTTAGCGGTTAGCCGCTAAGTTAATAAAGTGGCTGTAAATGCCTTTTTCCTGCATCAGATGCATGCCGGGAGTCTCCGGTGCTGGTATTAATGAGTATCAGCTCCGGGGACCCCTGGCATCAATCCGAGGCAGGAAAAGGGCCTGATTTTTTCTAAGTCCCCTCTCTCGCCGCTTCTCCCCACCTTCCTGCCAACTTTTTGAGCCGGGACGGCTTGGAGAGGAATTCTCAATTTTAGAGCGGCGAGTGGCGGCGAAAAGCTACTAGAATGCAGCGAGTTTGAAAACGTGGCAAACAGCGGCAAAAAGTGTTTTTTTGCCGCGGGTCTGCCGGAAAAAAAAATTCAGCAAAAAAAAGACGAGTTTTGCTCTTTTTGTCAGCTTCTTGGGACTTATTGAATCGCAGCAGGCATTTTTTGCAAGAAGCTGGCGAAAAGTGCCTTTTCGCCGCTTATTGCTTGAGGCCCCATGCCTGAACAAGCTATACCTGTATATACCGACCAACAATTAAAAGCCTCTTTCTTGGAGATTTTTGGTGGAAATGCAGTAGATTCTTGAAACTTTGTTTGGATTGCACTGGAATGAGAAAATTATTTCCAGGGAGGCACATGAAAAATGATAGATAAATAAGGAGAGAGTTGTTCAGTGTGCACAGATAAAAGGGTTCGAACTGAATGAGCAGTTTTAAAAGTTCTAAAAGAAAATAAATCTGAAGAATATGTTTTGATTTGTTTATTTTCCCATATGTTTCTAATGCTGAATTCACCTTTACAATTTGTTTTTAGCCATAAAAAGAAGACTGAATAACCCAGCTTGTTGTGTCTTTCTGTTGACTCCCAAAGAAAGGAAACGCCAATTGAAGCAGATGGGATGTCAGCTGCCCTGCAATCAGTTGCTGTATCGACACAAAGAGCAACAGATGGCAGTGCATGTTATTTCATTTAAACAAGCTTCTTTTTAAAAAGTGAAAATACTTAATTTGTGGGAAATAATTGAGTGGTACCATACAATACTCCTATAAATATAATCTCGAATACAAAACAGAAATCTATTGATTTAACCCATTAAAAGTGAGACGAATATGTCAGAAAGATAGTTGTATTGACTTGTAAGATATCTGTTTGTTTAATTTTAAATAGGGGCCTTTAATTGTCAAGACTTGCATAATATGCTATGGAGCCTACATAATAAAGCAATTTTGGAGTGAAATTGGCGTGAGAAGCGACATTTTGATCTTGTGCTTTTTGCATAATTTTTGATCCATGCGTGGCAGCTTGCAGTTTTAAGGAGTGTCAAAACAGGAGTTACTGTAATAGTGGTAAAGAGATGATTATCAATAAGTGGCGCTTAGATATAATTAGGTGATATCTTAAAATAAGATATAAACTCTTAAGTGATATTAAAACAATTATACCAAGTGTTTCAATCACTATAATATATATACTGTAACATCACTGAATGTGATTTCAGTGACAGTGAAAAATATATAAAAAAGGTACAGACGAATATGGTTTGCAGCTTCAACCGCACAGTTGATTGCTTCCTCAATCCTCGTGTTGTCTCAGTTTTCCAAGTAGAAGTGGAGCGCAGACATATGAAAAAACAAACACCATGAAAAGTGCAATATGTCTGATAATTTAAGGATAGCCAGGTAGATAGAAATGAAGAAGCGCTCGAATGCAAGGTATAATAACCAATAATAGCCAATTCCCGTATCCAAGGATAATCCAGAACCAATAATGATTAATTGAAGTAGTAGCTAGCAATATTGGGTTAACAAAACCTCCTGAAGACAGGTGATGGGTAGGAATAACCCCCCACGATCAGACTCATTGGAAGTACTCCTGTAGCAATAATGTACTCACAGTTCCTCGGTTTATTGCTGGCAGGATGTGCAGCTTCCAGTGGAAGTAAATGCAGAGAATGGAAAGGAGCGCACAATCCGACGGGAGCAAGGAGAGGACCCAGTTCAAAAACTAAACTTTAATGGGTCATAGACCTAAAATCCAACGCATTTCGAATGCTATGGCGTTCTTTATTAAGGATAACATACACTGTAAAAACATCCAAATATATACCCCACTTACCTGCGACCCGTTAGCGCCAAAAGAGCCGCACACTGACGTCATAACGTCCGCGCGTGCCAACCCGCGCATGCGCGAACCGCCAAGACGGCAGAAGCAATCAGAAGGGCGGAAGTGGTGGCCAAGGTAGGGAGGCAGGAAAACTAACTAAGGGAAAAAACAACGGCAACCCAAAAGGGACAAATAAATACAATAGCAATGATATAATCATAAAGCTATAAATAACAATCTGCCCTTAATAGGAAAAAAGGGGCGGGGGGGAAGTAAAATAAAATAAAAGAATAGAAAAAGAGAAAGTAGATGGAAAGGGGAAAGGAAAGAATAAGGCAAAAATAAAACAATGATAAGATAACATTTAAACAAAAAAAAGGAATAAATGAAAACAATATAAAATATTAATAACTTGATAAGATGATGGTAATACCACATAATCTAAATATAATAATCATAATAAAAATTATTATTATTATTAGCAATTCATGAAAAAATGTCTGAAGATAATATATTGATAAAAAATAATAAATGTAATAACCACAGGAAAAACAGACAAAAACAAGGAACCAAAGCTAATCATAAGAATACTGGATAAGGAAACAGTAGATCAAAGGAAGTGACTGAAATGCCATTCAATATTCAAACCAAAGGGAGAGCGTGTTCTAAGAAGAAAAATCCAATAAGCCTCTCTTCGGTTTAATAAGTTGATATGGTCACCACCCCTCATCCTGTTGCGAACCAATTCAATACCCAAAAATGAAAAGTTACCAACGCCTCCCTGTCGACACTCAGCAAAGTGCTTAGACACTGGATGATTCAGGTCATTTACACCTGATCCATGTATTGGGGTTCAGGAGTCAGCTCCTGAGCACAGTGTTTGGCAATGAATTGTGTAAAATTATGTGACAATAAATAATTTTCTGTGTTTTACCTTTCCAGGTGTGCCAGCAAGCAGAGATTGCTAGGCTATGAGTTTCAGGGTGGGTTTTGGGGAGAACGTCTTCTCAGATTGTGCCTGGGTAGTCAGGGTCCAGAGTTGCTGGATACCCCAAAAACATCAACGGGAATCAGGTCGGAATCCCGGATACATATAGGCACAATGCTCCGGTAAAAATCCTGCCATGAAAACGCTTGCATGACTCACCGCTAGGATTCTCTGTTTCAGCACAGACCAGAAAGGTAAATGGGGCATAGGGATGTGTGGTATCCCTGGAACGGTAAAGGGGTCCCTAGTATAAGGGGGATGCCCAGTTAATTCCCCAGTCACCCAGAATATGGTACAGGGGTTCTGTGGGTACTCCAACAATACATAAGGTTGACAGGTTTTAAAAGCTAAGTCAGGTTTGCAGTGTGTGCGGGATGTGGCTAGTGAAAATAAAAGTGTAGATTCTCATTCTATCTTTCATAACCAAAAGACTTAGAAAGTATAACAGTGTAAAGCATATTTTATTAAACAGGTATGTTTAAAGTGTATAAATGCTTGTGCACCGTATATGAGCTGGGAACTTCCAGGTCCACGTTTGCGAGAGACCATGTGGCTACCAAGCTTGGTGCCATCAAGTCTGCTCAGGTCCCGGACATGAAAGCCTCAGAGGTTGTCAAGGTGTGAAAGCCATTTGGGCAGCGAAGTTAGCCTCAAGTACTCACATCCTGGGATGAATGGAAGTCATCGGACCACCATTTGCCCCAGATCAGATTTTGAAGAGCCTAACTCAGTGGGTGGCTTCTGCCTGACAAGTGGCAGAGGTGCCAGGTTGGCGCATACCCATGTCACAATCTGAATCCATGCTTGCCTGGCTTAGATAGACTGACAGCTCTCTGATAGGCTGGTAGGATTCTTCCCACGCTCGGATTGGCTGCCGTATTTCATGAATGAACTCTGAAATAATATAAGAAACCCTCAGCTAATCCGGACGAGATTCTCAGAGATTCAAAGCGTGAGAACACAGCGGTAAATTTGAAACGACCAAAAGATGCTCCTGAAGAAAAAGCAGCGAACCGGCTTCAGAAATTTCACTTTAGGGTATATGTTTCCTTCTAACTGTACTGCCACAGTACACTTGAAGATAGTGGCGTAACTATGTTGACGCTAAACGGTGCAATGCGCGGGTGCCCTGCCGGCCGGCACTGGATGTTGGGCCCGGAGGCAGACAGAAGTTGCCTGCTGCTGGCTGGGGATTCTGCTTGATGCAGGGTCAGGCCGTCATTGCACAGTCAATTCCTCCTCCCCCTGCCTGTTTCTCTGCCTGAAAGTCAGTCCAACTTTCAAGCCGCATGGCCCTGGTCTGTCCAACCTTCAGTCCGCATGGTCTCCTACACAGACCTGAAACAGCCTTATCAATCCCCCCTGTTAAAATTATTGTGCGTGCATGTGTGGGGGGGGGGGGGTATTGTGTGTGTAGGTGGAGGGATTATGTGTGTATGGTAGGGGGGGGAGAACAGTATTTTGTGTGTGGGAGGGGATTGTGTGTGTGTGGGGGCGGATATGGTGTGTGGGGTGGGAGATTGTGTGTGGTGGTGAATTTTGTGTGTGTGGGGGGAATATTCTATGTGTGTGTGGGGCGGGGGGGTTGTGTGTGTGTATATGGGGGGATTGTATTTTGTGTGGATGGAATTGTGTGCGTGGGGGGATTGTATGTGTGTGTGTGGGGGGGTGGGATTATGTGTGTGTGTGTCAGGGGGAGGGGTTGTGCATGTCTGTGGGGGAAGGGGTATTGTATGGATCTGTGTGGTGGGAAGGATTGTGTGTTTGTGTGGGGGGGTATGATGTGTGGGGGTGGGAGATTGTGTGGGTGGTGGGTTTTGTGTGTGTGGGGTAAATTCTATGTGTGTGTGTGGGGGGGGATTGTGTGTGTTTGTAGGGGGACTGTATTTGTGTGGGTGGAATTGTGTGTGTGGGGAGGCAGGTTGTGTGCGTGGGGGGATTGTGTGTGGGGGGGAGTGGGATTATTATGTGTTTGTGTGTGTATTGGGGGGAGGGGTGGTGCATGTCTGTGGGGGGGTATTGTATGTGTCTGTGTCGTGGGGAGGATTGTGTGTTTGGGGAAGGAATTGTGAGATGAAGGAAGAGTAAAAACGTGGGAGAGGGCAACAGTGGGGGAGGAAAATAGAGGGGGCTAGAAAGGACGGTGAAGGGGTTAACCAGGCTCACTAATAAAGGTTCAGCCCACTTGGTTACCCCTGATCCGTGTGTTGGGGTACTAGAGTGTCAGCTCTTGGACCCAGATGTCCTAAATGCATTACTGTGACTGTGTGCAAATTATGCGACATTAAAGATTTATGTGTGTTTTGCCTTTCCTGGGATTCTGGGACTGGGAGATTTCTAGGCTGTACATTTCAGGGTGAGTTTGTCAGAAAAAGTCTTTATAGAATGTGTCTATGTATCAGGGTTCTGGGAGTTATGGGATACCCCAGGAGTTGGATCTGGGAATCGAGTGAGATTCTCGTATGGAGCCAAACACATTGCTTCAGGCAAAATCTGACTTTGAAAACGCTATTTCGACTCACCGCCAGGATTCCTGCTGCAGCATCTTCCAGACAAGGTAAACAGGCATGAAGGGGTTAATGTACACCTGCAATCATACCCAGGGTCCATAGTATAAAGAGGGGTCCCTAGTATAAGGAGAGATGCACAGATACAAGCCCAGGTAACCTGGTATAGGGGTTCAGGGGGTGCTCCAGCTAAGTGATAAAGCTGAGAGTGATTTCTTGTGTGGAAAAGTTTTTATAAGTTATTTCTAAAGTGTGCCAAGAATGAGGCTAGTGAGTATAGGCACTACATACACTTACTCCATCCCTGATACCAGAACTGGGACTTATATATTTGTAACCCACAGAAGACAGGACACTATATTTTATTAAAGAGTTATATTTAATAGGTATATGTACTGATAACCTGTGAATGAACTGTGGGATTTCCAAGTCATGGATTCCAAGTGACCAGATGGCTACCATGCTTGGTGCCTATGGGTCTATGCGGACTCCTGACTTGAAAGCCGGGATGCCAAGCTGTTAGAACAGGAGGGATACTGCAGTTCTGCTTGAGTACCCGCATCCTAGGCTAACACAGGGCTATCCGGCCACCATTTGCCAGAGTCCAGACTCTGTGGAGCCTGGACAGCGTGTGGGCTCAGTATGCAAAGAGGCAGAGGTGCCAGGTTGGCGCATGCCCTTTGGCAGACTGAGAAAAGGTACCCACCCGGCTTTACAATACCGGCAAATCGGTAATTGGCTGGCAGGAGAATTCCCACTCTCTGGTAGGCTGTAGAGGTTGGTGAATGGGACCCTGAAACCCATAAGAAACCTTGCAGCCAATGCGAAGCGGAGATTCCAAGCACCAAACCAACAGCAGCAAATTCAAAGATGCTCTGTGCTGAATAGACGCGAGCCGGCTTCAAAGATTTTGACTCAAGGATTCTTCTAAATTCCACTTCCGAAGAACGTTGCAGTCACGTCTGGCATTGCATGCCGAAATCCGTTCCAGGACTTTCGTGAGTACCTACCGGTCATTGAAAGGGCTCCAACTGAGGTCATTTTTGTGAATTTCTTTTAGAGGATAGATTTATTCATTAGTCCCATTCCCAGTATGTGTGTTAACCCTGTAAATTGTGTTACAATGGGGGCTATGCACTAAGCTCTGCGTTTTTGCTCACGATTTGTAATGGTTTGCTCGGCCGAAAAAAAGTGAAGCCAAAGGCGTGATTCACTAACATGTTCAGGGAATTTTTTTCCGGGCAAGCAAAAATATGCTCGATTGCGCAAGCTGCTTCCCCCCCCCCTCCCGCTATCATGCTTAAACTTGTGAAGCGCTATAGATAATAGAAAAAAAAGCCTGTAAGAACTGCATGGAGATGCTGCATCTCAATGCATGGCACCTACAGGCGATCGTACTGTATAAATATACATTACAATACTAGTGTACATGAGCAGGTAGTCTCCTGAACTGAAACGCATTGGTTTAAGCCTCATGGACCCCCTACTTCATGAGATACAGGCCCTGACACTAGCATCCGATGCCCCTTATAGGGACCTGTAACTCGGTAGACATATGACTCCCTTTGGATGACGTCACATCCTTTCTCCCCCAAACCTCTGTCACATGATATACTACATCCAATCAGATTGTTAATATAGTTCCCATGATCTGATTGGTTCTTGTACCATGTGACGGTGGCCATCTTGCTTTTGATGTTGCCATCTTAAAGGGAAATGAAGCACAGCCATTCTGATTGGCTGGCTTCATTTCCTTTACATGACGTCACAACCGCCCCGCCCCCCACCCCCAACAAAATCACATGGTTTTCACTGCCCAATCAGGGCTGTGGGAACCATTTGATGGAAATGTGACATCATAGGCCTATAAAAGCATATGTTGCCTCATTTTAGAGCAAGAAGCCGGGGAGGATGGACCTCCTCCAGCAAGAAGAGGACAAGGGTGTGCTGGAAGAAGATACAGATGAAGAGGAAGAGACAGATGAAGACCCCGAAGACCCCAGAAGACCATGAAGAGTAACGGTATGGATTACAAATGTAAAGAAAGAGACTAAGTTTTTTTTTTTTTTTTTTTTTACCATGTTCCTGTGCGTGGTTTAGTTCGTGAGTATACGGTATCCCTGGGATTCGGTGGGTGAGGTCATCTAAAGGTAAGTAAACAAAATAAATATATGTTATTTTACTTTTGCAATTTTTTTAAAACATTTTTAATGTGATTGTTTTTTTTATGCACATTTATTGCCCCTGTGTTTATGTATGTCCCTATGGCTATACATACGTACATACATACAGGGACACTCAATGGGTATTTTGGATTTTGATTTTTAATGTAATTGAATTATTTTGGATGCCCATTTATTGCCCCTGTAGTTATGTATGTCCCTATGTATATACATACATACTGTACATACATACATACATACAGGGGCAATCAATGATTGTTTTTGCAAATGCTTGTTTGCCTTGTTTGGATGTATTTTAGATGTAGTTTGTTTGTTTGTTTGTTTAGAAATGTTGGTGCAATGTAATTTTTATTTATTTAGATGTAATTTTTTGTGGGGGTTGCAATAGTTTATTCGTTTATTTCAGGATGGGGCTTGCTTTTTAATAGTGGCTTCCTTTTTGTAGTTACTGTAGATTTTGGCTGATGGTGATTACTTTGAACTTGCATTTATTTCTGAATGGTTTTGTTGTGTTATTTTAATAGTGACTTGGGTCATTGATTTTGGATTGGATTAATTGATGGTAATTTATTTCTGTTTACTTCTTGCTTTGTTTTTAATTTCTTATTGTTTTGATGGCATTGGATCTTGTTTGTAATTGTTTCTTTTAATTTGAACATTGATTGGCATAGTGTTACATGATGCACAGATTATTTGCATCATTTACACACTGTACCATTCAATTGTTTGATTGGCATTTTTATAGATTTATTTGGCTATGTGCTGTGTTTTATTTTGAGATGCGCTATATTTTATTTTGCAATGTGCTTTGTTTTTTATTTGGCAATGTGATGATTTAATTTTGCAATGTGCTGTGTTTGATGTAGCTATGTGATGTTTTTATTTGTGCATGTTTTGGTAATCCTTAATCATTTCTTTGTATATTGGTTAATCATGCCCATATTATATACTAGCTGATATACCCGGCGTTGCCCGTGATGTAATGTTCTGCCTCCCCCATCCTCCCTCTCAACTCTCTTCCCCCCCTCTTCACAGCTGTTCAGGCTTCCCCCTTCTCTCCTGACTCCCTCTCTCCCCCTCTCTCCTGACTCCCTCTCCCCCCCCTCTCTCCTGACTCCCTCCCCCCCCTCTCTCCTGACTCCCTCTCCCCCCTCTCTCCTGACTCCCTCTCCCCCCCTCTCTCCTAACTCCCTCCCCCCCTCTCTCCTGACTAACTCCCGCCCCCCTCTCTCCTGACTGAATACCACCCCCCGCCTGTCCGCTGTGCGCCGCCATCTTACCGGGGGCAGCTACAGGAGGAAGGGGGTCCTTTGGAGGCTGCTTACCCACTGCCTGTCCCCTTGCCGGGGAGGGAGGTAAGTGAGCATTGGTGGCTGGGGCAGGAGGGCCGCGCCGCGCTTCCCCTCTGTCCAGTAGCCGGTGGGGGGGAGGGAGAGGGAGAGAGAGAGAGTGTTGGGTGACGTCATAGAGCCGGGTGATGTCATAGAGCCACCAATCTGATTGGCCAGAGGCTGAGGACCAACCAGATTCACCGCAGCTAGTACCAACCTTTCGATTTTATATATTAAGATATATATTATGTATGGGCATGATGAAGCCACTGTACAAATTAATGGGTGAAGGGTGGGGATAGTTGCCTGGGGAGCGTGGTTAGACCTCGTGGGTGGGTATCGGGGCAGGATGGGTTAACCCCTTAATTGCTTTCGCAGTTATTAACCAATAATGTATTAAGGGGTTAGGGGACATTTCATTGTATTTGCTATGAATTTTTCCGGCAACGGAGGACAGGGACCTGCAGTATCCTGTGGAGGACACCCATCATAATGCAGGGAAAGTAGAACTGTATTTATTTACTTATTTATGCTGGTTAAGGTGTTTAAAAATGGGCAAATAACTATTATCCAGATATGGATAATAGATTATTTTGCACATTACTGTACTGTATGTATGTGTTTTGTGGTGGGGGGGGGAGTTGTTTTATTTAAATGTAGGAAATGTTTTATTTTTTTTACATACAGGGTTGGTACCTTAGGTCTGCGGGGACCTATGGAGACCACCTGAGGACCCCCGGATGCCCAGGGTACCACCTGAGGACCCCCAGATGCCCACAGGTACTATCTGCGGACCCATGGGGGACACCTGCAGGGAAGAACCAGGGGGGCCCCGCAGGGACCACCCAAGGGCCCCAGCCCCCTGTGGGAACCACCTGAGGGCCCCCAGACACCTGTGGGGATGAACCGGGGACCCCCAGACACCCACTGGCCCACCTGTGGACCCCATTGTGGGCCAAAGTGACCCGCAGGGACCACCTGGAGGCCCACAGCGCCTAGCTGGGATCACCCGGAGACCCCCAGACACCTGTGGGCACACACCTCTGGTGCACTTTCGGGACTGCGGACACCTGTCAGGACCACCAGGGAGTACCATAGGCCTGGGGTATAAAGCATGTATGTAAAATAATAAATCATGTTTTTATGGGGGCACAGGGGATGGGTGGGTTATGTATTAATGTTTATTAAATGTGGTAATGTTTATTGTGGGGTTTAGGAGGTGGGTAGTGGGCTGTTCTGTGTAGTGTTTTTATTGTGAGTAGAGAGGGTGGGTGAAGGGGTATTGTCCCCAAGGGGGTGGGTGGTTAGTCCTCCCTGGTTGGTAGTGGGGGAGGATGGTTAGGCCTCCCGGGTGATACTGCGGGAGGGTGGGTTAACCCCCTAATTACTCTAGTGGTTACTAACCGCTGAGGTGATTAAGGGGTTTGGGGGACATTATATTTTCTCTTTTTATTCTTGTGTATTGTTTGCATCCCTGGAGGGCAGGGACGGGTTGAGGATGAAGACGGCCTTCATTGTGGCAGCCTGGCAGGGGTGAGTGCAAGATGTATTTATTTTATTTCTGATGCTTCTTGTATTTGAAATGGGCAAATGCATTATTATACATATGTGGATAATAGTAATTTTGCCCGTTACTTTACTGTATATGTTTGGGGGGGGGGTGTATATATTTAAAAGTCTCCCTCTCTCCTCTCTCTCGCCCTTCTCTCTCTCTCTCTCTCTCTCTCTCCCCCTCTCTCCCCCTCTCTCCCCCTCTCTCTCCCTCTCTCTCCCTCTCTCTCCCTCTCTCTCCCTCGCTCTCCTTCTCTCTCCCTCTCTCCACCAAGGGCCAAATACCACCTTCACCCACCCCTGCTACCCACAATAAACCTGGCACGGGTGGTTAACCCCTTCTTTGCCTTAGCGGTTAGCCGCTAAAGTAATGAAGTGGCTGTAAATGCATTTTTCCTGCATCTGATGCATGCCGGAGGGCTCCGGTGCTGGTATTAATGGGTATCAGCTCCGGAGACCCCCGGCATCAATCTGAGGCAGGAAAAAGGCCAAAATATTTTCTAAGTGCCGTCTCGCCGCCCGTGCCGATACTTCTCCCCAGCAACTTGCCAACTTTAGTTGTCGAGACGGATTGGCGGGCAAATCTCAATTCTAGAGTGGCGATCAGCTGCGAAAAGCTGCTCGGGGCTACTAGAATTGAGCGGGTTTCAAAAAGTGGCGATGAGTGCCGAAAAGTGGTTTATCGCCACGCGGCTGCCGATAACTTTTTATCGGCAAAAAAAATGCAGATTCTTTGTGTTTTTGTCAGCTCATCTGCGTTTATGAATTGCTGAGGCATTTTTGGCGGGAAAATTGTGAAAACGGCTTTTTGGTGCTTAGTGCATGAGGCCTCTAGTCTGCTCATTTTCCTATCTGTTGCAAAACCTCACACCCTATTTGAACCATGGCTCTTTTTTTACATTAAGGATAGCCTTATCTATCCCAAGCATTCTTGAATTCCTGTAATGTACTAGCATCTACTACATCTGAATCACATCCCTAGCTAGTTACATGTAAGCTTCTTTAAAATGAATGTATTTTTCCATCTGTCAGGATTTCCCTTGTTTAAAACAGCTGTGTGATCAAGCTACCATAGATCCAAATTAGAAAAACAAATTAGAAAAACAAAAGAATCCGCTGCTAACAGACGAGGGGAAAGAAAAGCCTTTTTGTTTTGTATCATTTTTCCTGTTCTAGGGAGTAGCTCTGCCTCTCCCCAAAGCACAGAATGCGCATTTTCACATAGCTTTCCACACAAGTTCTGAAGATACATTTGGGTTAAAGCCAACGTTCCACAGAGTAGAATGTGAACTATCAACCTCTTAACCTTGTCCTCCATTATTTTGGCATGTTGCAGATAGCAGCCTATTTATAAGACTAATGAAACTAAGCTTTATAAAACTAAGCTTTATAAATATATAAAGAAGACTTAATGCAAACGATATAGTAATATCTATAATATAATATATAATAAACAACTACCTGTTTAAGTTCAAAGTAGAATACAGGCATACCCCGCATTAACGTACGCAATGGGACCGGAGCATGTATGTAAAGCGAAAATGTACTTAAAGTGAAGCACTACCTTTTTCCACTTATCGATGCATGTACTGTACTGCAATCATCATATACGTGCATAACTGATGTAAATAACGCATTTGTAACAGGCTCTATAGTCTCCCCGCTTGCGCACCGCTTTAGTACAGGTAGGGAGCCGGTATTGCTGTTCAGGACGTGCTGACAGGCGCATGCGTGAGCTGCCATTTGCCTATTGGGTGATATGTACTTACTCGCGAGTGTACTTAAAGTGAGTGTACTTAAAGCGGGGTATGCCTGTACTGTCATTTTATATTTCCAACATGCTATATTGTTTCTGGAAATGCAGGTGGCTGGCGTTAACCCCAGGATGCCTTGTATCATCTTCCAGCAAGAATGGCAACATGTACCGTAACTACTAATTTTCTATTTACTTTGTTTGGTCAGCCTTTTTAAACCAAGGATGAAGCTCCATATTGGAGCAAATTGCATTGGGGGACCTTTGCATGCTGCTATTTTGCATTTGTCTACATTATGCTGTAAAGATTTCTGCAATAAAGATTTTTGATTTGATTCCTATGTGAACCTATGTTCAGAATGTTGAACTTTCCTGTCTGCTACTAATCCCACCCTAGTACAGGCGCAGTCCATTCAAGTTAGCAGATTCCGCCACTCTGAAATCTTACTCCACTTCTCCACCTGCATCTCTCTCATCTATCCATGACAAACATGCACACTCTGCCCAGGATAATAACTGTTCCTTGTGTGCTCCCCAAGACAAACTTGCCCTATCACTATCCTCTATCCCTTCTCTTCCTGTTTTTGTTTGCATATGTCATTAATCTTACAATAAACTACAAAGATAAAGTTGAGCTTACTAATTAAATCTTAATGCTACCAATAAATCCTAGTAGGCACGTGGTGCGGAAGGATGAAGGACTCTTTTGCACACTGTGGGATAATAGGGTGCTGCATCTGTATGTCTTAATACTGAATGCTGATTCAATCTCATTAGTTTGTGAGTGGATTTGTATATACTTGCTTCTGTTAAGTACAGATTATTACACGATGGAGTTTCCGCTCTGTGTTTTTTTTTTTGCAGATGTCAACCAACTGTACAATAATCATAACTCTTACACTGATTACTGATATGCACAAGCAGAGGAGTACGATAGTTAAGAGACTCAGGATACCTACCTGAAAACCTTAATTCTCCAAGAACAACTAGCAAAGTCATGATTGCTGAATTCCTCAATACAATTTAACAGAAGCCGTCCCACCCAACACCATAATAACCAGTCCATACCATTATTTTGGATGAAAACGGCCACAGCATTTATAAAATAAACATAACTGTAGTTCTTGCCATCCATAACTATTTAACACATTTTAACATATGCCAGCGACTGGCTTCAAGGCTAGAAGGCATGTATCAACCTTATTAACCCACAGGTTAGCACAACACAAGCCGCACAGCTAAAAAGGTGTTACTGTACGTTACTTTTCCAATGCCATATATGGCCAACAAAAACATCATCAGCTTTTAACCTCATACAACTGTCAAGGAGATCCTGCTGCGACAACATCAAAATTCATTGCATTAGACATCATGTTTTTATACATCGCAATATAAAATGACATTAACACAATAAAACATACTAAATATACAATACATTCATTATTATTATTTTTTTAAATATATAATGGGAGGGAGGGCCGTAAAATGAACTTCTCTTGTTGTTAACCTAAAATGGTTGACACTTACTGTCAGTTAGCCCAACTGTCCTATTAGCTCTGCCATCTTATCCGAAGCTGCCAATGACAACAACTTTACAAAAAATTCCATGTGCCAAGCTTTCCCAACCAAATGTATTAACACCTTACCAACACAGGTTATTCCTCATCAGCAATCACAATCTTGCCACGTCTCATTTGACCCCAAGAAGCCGGCGGGTCAACATCTCCTGCACCTGTTGGAGAAAAAAGAAGAAAAGGATGAAGAAAAGAAAGGAAACAAGATCTACACACCAGGGGCTCCTCTGCAACCAACTGAGGATCGTGGACTTCTAAGCACCATTGCTGATGAGGATCATTGCATCGTTGGTCAATAATTGGTGCCGCAGTTGGATGAGGATGAATGTTCATCACGACAAAGGTAAGAAACCCATTGATTGTCTTTTATTTACTTGTGTATTTTTTTAGGTTGCCCATTCATTGCCATTGTGGTAATCTTTGCCCCCATTTCCTACTGTGTAATGTATTGCACTATTATGTCAATGTGATTTTATTGTGTATTTATTTATATTTAAAACAAATGGGCAAATGGGCTATTAGCCACATTTGCTCATTTTGTGCTTATGTGAGGTGAGAGAAGGAGGATGGTGGTAGTTGCCCGGGAGGGTGGTTAGGCATCCTGGGTGGATAGTGGGGGTGGGTTGGTGGGGTTAACCCATTAATTACCATAGCGGTTAATAACTGCTAAAGTGATTAAGGGGTTACTGGCCGGTTGTTAGCTTTTTTATTTTACAGCTGGTGCCTTGGAAGAGGAACAGGAGGCCGAAGATGAGGACGAGGACAGCCTTTATCCTGGCAGGGTAAGTATGGCTTTTATTTACTACAGTACATGCTGGCTGGCTAATGGTTTATTTTTAATGGGCAAATGTGCTATTATGCAGATCTGGATTTTAGGGCTTTTGCCCACTACTGTACTGAAGTTGTTGAGGGGGGGGTTGTTGGGGATAGAGGGGGTGTGTAGTAGGATGCCCTTTGACTGCCAATGTGGCTACCTGTGCCTCAGTTAAGGGCAAAGGTAACCACAGTGACAATCAATGGATAAAATGACTAATGCATTTTTTGTATATTATTGTATTTCATTTTGAATGGGCAAAATCGCTATTTGCCATATTTTGCTATTGGCACTTTTGACCATTCCTGTGTGGTGTTGTTGGTGGTAGAGAAGGTGGGTGAAGGGGATAGTTGCCCAGGGGTGTGAGTGGTTAGGCCACGTGGAAGGGGTTAACCCCTTCATTACCTTTGCGGTAGTAACTGCTAAGGTAATGAATGGGTTAACTCCTACCAAGACCCTCCTGGGAGGACTAACCACCCACCATGGGGCAACTATAAGCTTCATTCACCCTCTCTACCACCAACAGACCGGGTAACGCTATTTAACCCCTTCATTGCTTTAACAATTAGCCACTAAAGTAATGAAGATGTGTTTTAATTCTAATAACATAGGATTCAAGCAGCGGGTCTCTGGAGCTGAACCGCATTCATTTCAAGTCCGGTGACACCTTGCTTCCTGAGGTACAGACTTCCGTATCGGTGCTCCGCTTAAGCACACCGGTCACATGTAGATGTCCTCCTCAGCTTCCCACACTGTCACCGTGCCCTGATGCGTCTCTCAGGTTTCTTCCTCCACCATGCCTCAGGCTGTGCTCACCTCCATATGAACCAGCCTGTTTGAGGCCTGCCGCCCCGATCACTCATCCTCTGTGTCACACTGTCACCATCATGGATACTGCCGAGCCTCACTAGCCAGCCCGTTGCAGGCCTGTGGCTCCTCTCGCCATTCCTCTTCTTCCACTACAGTTCTTAATCACCACCGAGGGTCGTCTCCACCGCACTGCTCCCACTTTTGGGAGTACTGGGGGCCTCGATCTCCTAGGCTGCTTTGCAGCCACTGCTGGCTCCTGTTATGGTAGGTATTGGCTCTGGCCTACCTGCTTACTTACATTTCCCCCTTACACCTCCCTGAGCCACACTCCCCCCATCCCTAGATACTTTAAGTTTTATAGCGGCTATAATAGCCTCCAAGTCAATATTTCCAACACCTCTTGGTGATGAATGTTTTTGGCTTGGAAATCAGCTTAGCTGGCCATCCAGTTAGCAAGGGCTAAAGCTAAGGTGTAGTCAGTTTTTCTTAAAGGAAATAGGTGTTATTTTATGTATTGTTTTGATTTAAAGGGACGGTGGGCCTGTTAGCATTTGATTAAATCCCTGTAAATAAACCTCATGTCAGAGAAGTACGATGTTTCCTGCCTTTATCTGGAACTAAAAGATGCTATAGCGTAGTGTGGATATCACAATTGGTGGCGTTTAATGCAGGAAGTCCAAAAGGCAATGAGCAGCGGAAACTGTGGGTTTGAAAATAAATGCGTAGGTTTAAAATGGCCGCCCACTTGGAGTGAACCGCAAATTCTGCAAGTAAAATCTGTCCCACTGTGTATGACCAGTTGTGATTATAGCATTCACAGAGAATATGTGGTGTGGATGCAATAGCACAAGAGGCCAGTGGATGAAGATATGTTATGGTGCTGAACCCAAGCAGAAAACCCCATTTTCTTCTGAAGAAAGTGAAAGTTGCAGCTAGCAAGTGCTGAGTGTAAAGTCGGCCCCGTTGGGTATGAAAGGAGTGATGTGCTGTGTAAAGGAAATAGCGCTTCCAAGAGGTCAAGGTGAACAATACACCTGAAGGTAGAAAATGGAGGATACAATGTGTTTTATGTGTAATATGCCTGGTCTCACAAAACAAGGTCCTTTCAGCAATGGGTATCCAGGCGTGGTCCCACAAAAGGAACAGCACCAGAAATGTTTATGGTGTGAAAAGCTGGACCACACCAAACACTGTCCCTTCAGGCTGGATGAGGATGATGATAATGATGATGACTTCTGCTAAAGGGGGCACGCAAAAAGGACAGTTCCCATTTTCAGCAGAAGCTCCAGAAAAATTTACCCCATGTGTTCAGGAAGGCGTGGGTTAGAAAAGACCAGAGCATTTGGCGCAATAGTCACGGGAATAACGACCAGCCTAGAGATGACAAAGGCTACCGCTACCGCCATATACAGAGAGCCGAGCGAATCAGAGAAAACAAGTACTGACTGGAAACTATACTATGCGATGTCCCAGAAAGATGTGCAAAACTTCATCACAGATTTAGAAGTTTCTCAGCAAGAGGCTAGCGCGCTCAAAGCAGAGCTGAAACTCTCACACCATGAGGTTTACGCTCTCAGCATGGAGGTCTGTGAATTGAAAGATGCTAAGGAAGAGATCCTGATTCGTTTGAGACTGTAAAAAGAGCAAATACAAGCCTGAGACAGTAAAATTCAGTACATACACTGTATTATATTGAGATTTATGAAATTTTGCTTCATTCTATAAATCAAAATCTCTGCCAGGACCGGGGTCACACACTTCTGTGTTTAATGATCTACCTTCAATGTATAAAAACGTAACTTTCAAGCTCCATACACGAGATACAACTTCAGATAGAAATCAAAAATACTTTGCATCAATCCCCACTTTCCTTTTCCTGGAAGCATAAAACCTCAATACACTTTGATATTATAATACACATTATAGCATCTTCCTACACGGATAATGTACTGTAAGTAACATGTGGTTCAAGAAACAGAGCTGGATTAAGTCTTTGGATTCCAGTCGAGATTGCATTAGAACATTTAGCATTAAAGATACTGTCAAAAATAATCGACATGCCCATTTTAACTGGTACATCTGAAAATATATCTTGGGTGACTATGGCACTATATTTTTCATTGATAAAAGAATCTGTCTGTTTTCCTTTAGGCTTCTTCCCTTTAAACTTCTTAGGTCAGTGTAAGATTGACAACAACCATAGCTCTCAGCTTTTAAAAGCTTATACAGCAGACACTCATTCTTGCCAGCACTTTGTAGTTGAGTGAGCTAGTTTTGTTTGACCTTTCAGAGGTTTAAAAACCTTTGTGAAGCACACATCTTATCGGAGGAACCTTTTGTATTGAGTAAAAAAACAATGTTTAGAAATATATCAAGAAAAAAGATATTGTTTTTTCTGCACTTTTAGACTTCTATATATATTGTGAAGCCCACACCACATTGCAGTCTCTGAGTCCCAGATTAAGGACAGAAACATTGTATTTCTCTATACAGGGGGTTTATTTACAGGATTAAACCATACACCAACAGATCCACCATCCCTTTAAATCAAAACAAAACATAAAACAAACTACACCATAGCTTTATCCCTTACTAACCGGATGGTCAACTAAGCTGGTTCCCACCCCAAAATATGTACTATTATGACTGAACATATAAAATCTCTGTACACAGCACTAAATGGTTTTGCTTATCTTTTAGTCCAGGGTTTGAAGCAGATGTCCCCGCTTCCGCACGGCCTTCCTTCCAAGGCGGAGCTCGGCCCCACAAGAGCTCACAGAATTTCTCCTGTCTACGTCCAATGTTAAGGATAGGACAACCCCGCTTCAGCACGGTCTCTCGTCCTTCCTTCCTCTTCCTGGGATTAACAGCCCAGGCAGTCCCAGCAGACTCTGTGACCACCGTTCATTGGGTCTAAGGGGCTGTGCCAGCTTTCATAGCTGGGGAGAACTCTTCTCTGAGAAACAGCAGTCAGTCTCTCAATAGCAGCTCTCTAGGTCTGCCTTAAAACACTTCCTTGTTCATCCTGCTCAATTCGGAAGAGGCTGCTGCTGGCTTCTCTTGGAGATTAACTCTCTCTGATGGAAAGGTCTCATAGCTGCACTATTCCAGCACATAGAGGACACTGATGGTATCACAACGTATATATATATATATATATATATATATATATATATATATATATATATGTAGAGGTATCAGTACCGTGTTAGCCGAGCTTCAATAATCAAAAAATAAATAGATGATACCGTTCTGTGGCTAACGAAATGCTTTTATTTGTGCGAGCTTTCGAGATACACTGATCTCTTCTTCCGGCGATGTTACAATGAATGAAGCAAGCAAAAGCTATACTATAAACAGTGTCTATTGGAATGTTATCTGTGCTGGTCCTTCCCCCGGTGTGGATGTGTTTTATGGCTGGAGGTGTCAAAAGGTTCCTGAAAGCAAGTGATGAAAGAGTGTGTATGTGTATCAGTGTGAATTAACATGAATGGAGTGCCCACAATATATACAGTGCTTTACAAAAGGTGTGTGTGGAGTGGGAGCGGATATAAATGGTGTGGGTGGGTGTGGAAATGTGAGTGTTAGTAGCATAACTAAAAGTGTGTGTGGATACTATGTGGTCCCTATTTTTGTATAGGGATGGAAAAATAAGGAGTATAAGTATGTGTGAGAGACAGCTGTGTGTGCATACATATAGCACAGTATGTACAGACATGGCCTATAGCGCTCATGGGAAGAGAGTTCACTTGTGTCAGTAATGACTCATAAAATTTCGATCTCTGTTTAGGCCACTGCTAAGTGTCCCGAACAGTTGCATAAATTTGTATTCATGCAACCGTCTCTCTTTCGGTGTTTTAAGATTACCTTTGAGTATGGCAACCCTCAGATCGTTCATCTTATGGCCAGAGTCAGAGAAATGTTCGCCAACAGGACTGTCTCTTGTTCCGCGTGTGATGCTGTGGCGGTGCAGGTTCATTCTCTTGTTTAGCCCCTGCCCTGTCTCACCTATGTAGTAGCAGCCCCCTGGGCATTTCATGCACATGATGAGGTACACGACATTGCTGGAGAAACAGGTGAACCTTCCTCTGATTTTGTATTCCCGATTCCTGTGTGGTATTTGTATTGTGTCCGCTGTGTAGAGCATTGCGCAGGTTTTGCATCTTGGGTCCTGGCATGGTTTTGTCCCGCATTCAGTTGTACTGCTGAATACTTTACTCCTCACCATAATATTCTTGAGATTATGGGGTTGTCTGTATGATAATAAGGGTGCTTCAGGGAAGACCTGTTGCAGTCTTGTATCTTCCTGGAGGATGGGTTGTAGTTTCCTGGCGATCTTGCGTAGGGCACCTAGGTGTGGGTTATATGTGTCCACCAAAGGTACCCTGTCGCTTGTCTCCTTCTGTTTGTATTCAAGGAGATCAATTCTTGGTATTCTGGTGGCTTTGTGAATTTGCTGGTCTACAATTCTGTGGTTGTACCCACGGTTTATAAAGTCTGATATCAAGGCTTTAATCCGCTGGTCTCTGTCTGCTGTGTCGGAGCATATCCGGTTGTATCGTATTAGATAATAAGCCAGACCACTGTACCAGGGTACTAACAATTGATATAGTACCTATTGTGTCATATAATGGGTACTATCCTCCTGAAGACAGGTAATGTGTGGTGCAACCCACTCACCATCAGTATCATTGGCAGGTTCCCCTGAAAAATATACAAGTACTCACATCCTGGTAGGGCAGGCAGGCAGGCTGTGCAGCTACTCAATGCAATACAGGGAAAAGGGAGACCAAAAAGCGCACCAGCACAAACGGAGCAGGAAGAACCCAGGACAAAAAAAATAATTAAAAGGGCACTTTAATGTGACAAAAGACCCAGCACTGTGAGAATTGAGAGTACACTGATACTGTATTTCATCAGGGTGTGAAAATATTTGTCAGTCACTATGGTTTACAGTCACATGGTTTACAGTCACATGTTTTAAATACAATACAGTACATTCTTTAATATCTTTAAAATAAAAATATATAAATCCTGTATATACAGTAAGTATAATGTAACATAATCCGTTCTGTGGGTCTGTAGGGGTATACATGACTGTATTCTGGTTACTTTGGATGTAGAGGGATTGTATTCCAGTATCAGGCATGATCAGGGAATACAGGCAGTCAACCACTTCCTCAGCACACGCAGTCAACACCACCATAAACATAATATCTTCACAGTGGAATTACTACAATTCGTTCTTAAAAGAAACTATTTCTGGTTCAACAAAACCATTTACCACCAGATACAGGGCACGGCTATGGGCACTAAATGTGCCCCTACGTATGCGAACCTGTATCTGGGATGGTGGGAATCAGAGATAGTTTTCTCTGAGGAATTGGAATATCTAACCACCTTTGTGGAAATGTGGTTGCGTTTCATCGATGACGTGCTGATAGTGTGGCGCGGGACTGAGGCTTTGTTGAAAGACTTCATTGAAATTCTCAACAAAAATGACCTCAACCTCCGCCTGACTCTTGAATACAGCCCTAAACAAATTTGCTTCCTTGACCTACTGATTACGAAGGATGACACTGGCAATCTTGAAACGACTATATATCGTAAAAAGACAGCCACAAACAGCATACTCCTAGCCAGCAGTCATCACCCCAAATCCCTTATCAGGGGGATACCAGTGGGGCAGTTTCTTCGCTTAAAAAGAAACTGCAGTAAGGATCAAGATTTCGAGGAAAAGGCGAGGGACATGAAGGAAAGGTTCACCGAAAGGGGATACAGTCAAACAACAATTAAAAGAGCATATAAATGGGCAAAGCATAAAGCCAGATCGGAACTGGTTATGGATAAAACAACTCAGCCAGAACAAAGAACAGTAAGATTCATAGGCACCTTCAACAAACAATGGAAGGTGGCTAGGGAAGTCCTACAGAAACACTGGCACATACTAAGGGCGGATGAAGACTTATGCGATTCCATACCAACTTTTCCAGCAATGGTCATCAGACGTGCAAAAAACCTGAGAGACCATCTGGTCCATAGCCACTACAATGTGGCAATACCAAGGGCCACTTGGCTACCACCCCGTATAAACGGCAATTACCATTGCCAAAGGTGCAAGGCCTGTCAGCATATGACTGTTTCTAAAACCTTCAGCAATCACAACAACAGAAAGCATTTCGATATACGCAAATTTATCAACTGCAATACAGTGGGAGTAATTTACATGGGAACATGCAAATGTGGGGAAAAGTACGTGGGCAAAACCCGCCGCCCACTCAAAATACGGATACTCGAGCATGTGGGCTCTATCCGGAATAAGCTAGATACTCCAGTGGCCAATCATGCCAACAGGTGCCAACCTGGAGACCTCAAAGCCATGACCTTCATGGGAATAGATCAATTCTCTCCAGGAATAAGACGTGGGGACTGGGATAATGAGCTATTAAAGATCGAAGCCAGATGGATCTATACCTTGGGAACATTAAATCCACTTGGACTCAATGAGGGCTTCGTGTTCAGCCCCTTCATATAAATCCCTTATCCCCTGTTACCATCTCCATTTTAAGAAATGAATCCCGAACTTTCCTGTAATCCAGGAACTACACTTACAACACCGAACCCACTAATTTGAACGTAAAACATCCCCCATGTTTCTTTCCCCTGCACTATTTGCAGTATACTGACAACCATTCGGCCGCCATCACACACCTACACTCTGACAATGAATTGAGTACAAATAAAACAAGGACATAGTGGACTTTTAGTTTATTTCATTTTATTTACCATCAATGGAATACAGTGTATTTGCTTTTGGTACGATCTAGAATCATAGACTTACCTTTAATATCAGTGACTAACCATCACTCCTTACCATGAATATAAAAATTTACAACACGAACACCCCAGCTCCTGTGAGTAAATACAACAGTAATACATCACATATATTACCAGTATTGCAGCCATAGCCATTCAGCCCATTATAAAAGTTGTAATTAGTTTGCCACTTATGCAACGACCTAATGGGCATATTGAATCTGGCAATAAGGCAGTTACTAGTCTGCAGACCACAATTAGTGCATCTATGGCAATGGGATATTGTATCTGTCTATCAGCAGTAACGAAGGGGTTAAGTGTAGGAACAGGCACTCTCACGTTGGCTATATAAACTTGCCTCCACACGCAGGGACCTCCCCCTACGTGCCCTGAAGAAGCGTTCACTACGTGAAACGCGCGCGTCGGCATTTTTCTCCTGCACACGCGGGAAGCCAGTTCATTTAAATTTAACAGCAGAGGGATACTGATCCGCGTTAAAAGATTTGTGGCTTCCCCCAAAGTGCATGTTCAGTGGGGATCGCGCTTCGTAACCATACAGCGCGATCCTCTTACTCAGGCAATCCTCTCCTGCACACGCGGGAAGCCTGCTCATTTGAAATTCAACAGCAGATGGATATTGATCCGCGTTGAGTGACTTACGGCTCCCCCCGGCGTGCATGTGAAGCCGGGATCGCGCTCTGTAACCATACAGCGTGATCCTCTTACCTCCAGGGGTCTATTCAACCCACCTACAGACAGGCATGTCCTCGAACATATCAGCGCTGATATAACCAAGATCAGCGCTGATATAGGGGACTATGCGACTTATAGCTAGACCGGCCCCTATTTAAACTCACAATTGGTATATAGCTGCTATACAGAGAAAGGGGGGTGGGGTGAGTGAACACTGATTCCATCCCATCATTAACCCCACACATACCCTATCAGCTGGTATTAGCTGCATTTTGTCAGTGTGTTCATCTACTCAGGAGATTCATATATTCTGTCAGTTGTTATGTGTATTTATTAGCCCTATAACCAGTGCTGACCTCAGCTGCAGCAACCACAATATAGTGGAGGTTGCTTCAACAGGCTATTATAAATACACACAGACCTCTATACTGAGTTGAGATTACCTATACCTCACTGACACCACCATAGGTGAGCCCTCAGGGTTTATAGTACAAATAGAAACACCACGGCATTATTACTACCACCTATGGTGAATCAACACTCTGCAGTAAATATACCTGATAAACGCTAATATATACCTCACCTCATACTTGCTTATAAGCCTGTGTTTTACCTTATTATGTGGGCGTAATATGAATCCGCAAAAGATCTAGCGCCAACTAAGATATCACGCAGGGAGCAGTTTATTCCCACAATAGGGGTGGATACGGTCTGACCTTGCATAGTATACTAATACTATTGCACCATAAGTGTATCTTGTGAGTGTGCACTACATACCCGGATACACTTACATTTACAAAACCTCTGGGTGAGTTTTTATAGGCTCCTTTCCTATACCTTTTAGGAAGCTATAACATATAGCAGTCCAAATCCCGAATATCCATAAGGGGTTTTATTACTACATCCACCCACCCAGCTCAAGGTGGGTAACATTTGGACACAGTCACGTGCTGTTACAATACACCGTTTAATTACGTTTTAACACCCATTTTTTTATTCTTGGCATTAATAAAGTATTTTAAATTTACAACTCTACATTTGTTTGTGATTGAGTGCTGGAAGACTGGGTTCTTTTTTCTCCCATATGATACGGTCTGTAGGGGTGGCTGTCAATGATTATAATTCGCATGAAAGTGCATAAATATTTATTTTATCAGGAACCAAAAAATACAAATATAAAAAAAATGTATACTGCTGTACTATAAATATAAATAGACAAATATATATACTGTTGTACTATAAATATAAATATACAAAATAAATATACTATTGTAATATACATATAAATATTTTTAAGAACACAATGGCAATATGCAGAAGGTTAACGACCCAGTGGAGAGAAGGGGTTGGTAGGATAGGGTGACTCAGCCGATTGACGCTTGGCTAGGGAGGGATTAAAAACTCTGGAGGTGTGTGGCTGAAATAGTTAACAGCACTGTAATTTCAAAAGGCAGTTCATCATAATAATTTGATGAATAAACCCCCAAAGACAACCCCCAAATACAGTACATAAAAAGCAAGTCACTTTAACTCACTGTGCCCCATGCACCAAAAATGTTTTGTGGCAGAAGAATTTAATAAAGGCTGCAGAATGTATTATTGTGTGTTGATGGTTAGAATTGCTGTGCACTTTAAATGTTACAACATTGTGCAGTATTTGTAAATAAATGTTTTTGTACTGACTCCACCAATAAAAGAACATGTTGAATTGCCTCACATTGTTTCCATTTGCTCCTTTGACAGTGTAACAAATGTAGAGGCTTGCTGCACTGTTTTTTTACTGCCTGGTCGCGCAATTGGCGTAGGAACTACGGCAATTGGCGTGGGAACTAGGTCAATTGGCATGGGAACTTCTGTTCTAGGGCACCTAGAAATAAAATTCATTTTGCCCCTAGATGTTAGGAACCCCCTCACTTGACCCCAACAGGGTCCGAGCAGTAATGGCAGAGAGAAAGGGTCACGCCGGCGAGGAGGGTCCTACCATTGAGCGTAATGGCGGAGAAAGCTTTGAACCGGCTAAGTCAGAATGAGCAGAAACCTGGAACCCACAACTCCGGTTCTGTTCGACCTAGAGGGCTCTGATTCGGTCACCATGTAGTCCTAGTTGCGGCAGGATTGCATGGCAAATTGCAACCCTCTCGTGGCAACAGAACGGAGTCAGGGTGATGTTAAAGTTCAGGTTTCTGCCATTGACTTGCATGGCAGAAAAAAAAGCCACTTTGGTAATGTGCTTTTAAACTGTCTATTGGTACCTCCGGTTCCGGGGGTCGTGCAAGGCTGATATTTTGCCACTATGGCAAGGGCCCTCCCGCATGAGGACCAGGTAAATTTCAACCCGCTCAGAACCACAGAACGGATTATGTTACATTATACTTACTGTATATACAGGATTTATATATTTTTATTTTAAAGATATTAAAGAATGTACTGTATTGTATTTAAAACATGTGACTGTAAACCATAGTGACTGACAAATATTTTCACACCCTGATGAAATACAGTATCAGTGTACTCTCAATTCTCACAGTGCTGTGCACATCAAATTTACATTTCAAATTCGAGAGGGGATTTTCCAAAGCATTACCGTTCAAACAACAGGCCTCTAAGGGTTGGGGGAGGGGGGTGGTGTGATTAGACGCAGGCGTACTGAGTGTTTGTAGCTCGGCTATGGGCGGATTAAGAACACAATGGCAATATGCAGAAGGTTAACGACCCAATGGAGAGAGGGGGTTGGTAGGATAGGGTGACTCAGCCGATTGACGCTTGGCTAGGGAGGGATTAAAAACTCTGGAGGTGTGTGGCTGAAATAGTTAACAGCACTGTAATTTCAAAAGGCAGTTCATCATAATAGTTTGATGAATAAACCCCCAAAGACAACCCCCAAATACAGTACATAAAAAGCAAGTCACTTTAACTCCCTGTGCCCCATGCACCAAAAATGTTTTGTGGCAGAAGAATTTAATAAAGGCTGCAGAATGTATTATTGTGTGTTGATGGTTAGAATTGCTGTGCACTTTAAATGTTACAACATTGTGCAGTATTTGTAAATAAATGTTTTTGTACTGACTCCACCAATAAAAGAACATGTTGAATTGCCTCACATTGTTTCCATTTGCTCCTTTGACAGTGTAACAAATGTAGAGGCTTGCTGCACTGTTTTTTTACTGCCTGGTCGCGCAATTGGCGTAGGAACTAGGTCAATTGGCGTGGGAACTAGGTCAATTGGCGTGGGAACTTCTGTTCTAGGGCACCTAGAAATAAAATTCATTTTGCCCCTAGATGTTAGGAACCCCCTCACTTGACCCCAACAGGGTCCGAGCAGTAATGGCGATGAGAAAGGGTCACGCCGGCGAGGAGGGTCCTACCATTGAGCGTAATGGCGGAGAAAGCTTTGAACCGGCTAAGTCAGAATGAGCAGAAGCCTGGAACCCACAACTCCGGTTCTGTTCGACCTAGAGGGCTCAGATTCGGTCACCATGTAGTCCTAGTTGCGGCAGGATTGCATGGCAAATTGCGACCCTCTCGTGGCAACAGAACGGAGTCAGGGTGATGTTAAAGTTCAGGTTTCTGCCATTGACTTGCATGGCAGAAAAAAAGCCACATAATGACACGATACTGAACATGTAGAATAAATTCATAGTTTTATTTATTCGGGTTTATTACACAGTATACTGTACGGCCAGAAAACATCAGCATACAGTACAATATTATCCATCGAAATCCCCTCATTAGCCGTTTTCTTTTCTGATGAAAAACAAAAAGAAAAGTTTTAATGTACAGTAATGGTCAGCCCCCTAAAGAAGTACCCAGCCAGCCCCACCAAAATAATACGGCAACAAGACAGTACTCACCATAGAATTAAAATTAATTTTCCCCCAGATGTTAGGAACCCCCTCACTTCACCCCAACAGTGTCCGAACATGTACAGTACAGTACTTTAAAATAAATTAAATATGCAATTTTACTATTACTGCGCACGCACGCACAGACTGTGTACTGTAGGTTGAACCGCGAAGGTATTAGACTTCAGAGACAACAGCTCGCAAACGCCCCCATGCGTTTTTACACGGCATTGCAGTATTGCAGCCAGCGGGAATAAAATGCTTAAATCACAGCCGCGAAAATAACGCAATACACCCCGGGAGAAAACGACACAAAACCGCACATCACCGGGATATTCTGAAATTCGCCGAGCTAGCCAAGTAAGAATAAAGTTGGTCGCCACTGTACATTGATGACCTGTTTATAATATGGACAGAGGGTGAAGAAAACCTTAAACAATTCCACGGTCCCTGAACTCATTCCATCCATCAATTAAACTCAAAATGGATTATTTGGCAAACCTAGTAAACTTTCTAGATACTACAGTAACACTGAAAGATGGCAAACTACACACATCTGTATACAAGAAACCAGCTGAGAGATGCAGTTACCTCCACAACTCCAGCTTCCATCCCACTCATACAAAACAAGGTATCATACACAGCCAGGCTATAAGATACCACCGCAGATGCTCTGAAACTGAAGACAGAAACAGGCATCTCACAACCCTGACCGAATCGTTCAGACAGAAGGGATACAAACCAAAGACCATTGCCAAAACTATTACATCTGCAATAAAAGCCCCACGAAAACACCTACTACAATACAGACAGAAAGAACCTACCACACGCATACCACTAGTGACCACATACAACCCTACCCTAGAGGGTATACGAAAAATAATCAAAGATCTGCAACCCATGCTGACAGAGGATGCGACATTAAAAGAAATCTTTCCCAAACCTCCCATTCTTGCATTCCGGCAACCACCAAACCTCAAACAGAAATTAGTCAGCAGAAAACTTCACAACGATTTTAAAGACATTGATAATGGCACAAAGCCGTGCAGCAACAAACGCTGCAAACTCTGCAAACATATTTGCCAAGATCCCACAGCCAGTCACAACCATAGAACATTCAATGTTAAAGGATCATGCAGCGGCACATCCAGGAATATAGTGTATATGATTCAGTGCAACAAATGTGACCAATGTTGCTACATTGGGGAAACCAGCCAAAAACTACAAGGAAGAATGAATATGCACAGACACTCTATACTCCATCACGAAGAAGGAAGATACTACTCACCTGTGGGACATCACTTCTCACAACCAGATAATTCCATAAATGATCTAAAAATCTAAATCCTCAATGGAATGTTTAAAAGCACCCAAGAACGGAAAACATTTGAACTCAGAATGATAAGACTCTTTGACACCAAAACCAAAGGACTTAGGGCCTCATGCAGAGAGCAGCGCTAACAGGGAAAGCGGCATGTTTTGGCGAATTCTGCCTTGAGAAAGGCAGATAATGGCAAGTTTTTAAAAAAGCGCCATTTTTTTTTTCTTGAAACTCGCCGCGCGGCTGGAGAGATCCTAATCTCTCCAGTGTTTAAAACGGCCGTATGCAGAGAGCCGCGAACGCCATCTAGTGGCTGTTCGCGCCAAAAAAATGGCGCGATTTTCAACATTTTTCCTCTCCACCATGAAGCTGGCGCTCTGCGGCCGGTGGAGGAGAAAAAAAAAAAAAAACGATTTAAGGAGTTAGGTCTTTTATTTCTGTTTTGTGTTATGAGTTAACCCTGTTCCTGCTTTGTACCCTGTAAATAAACCCCTGCTTAGAATGTACAGTGTTTCCTGCCTTTGATCTGGACAAAAGATCAGACGCTGGGACTGAGACTTCACAATATATATATATATATATATATATACACACACACACACCATACACAGTTTAAGTTATGGTGGGTTAAAAAGGCGACAAGAAACCTCCACCGTATAGCATATAGCAAATAAAAACATCACTTTTGAGCACATGCACATGTCTTTCACCATTATCACCTAGCATACAGTGCTTCCACCGCAGCAAGGGATTATGGGAAATGAGCACACCATGTCACCTTTTGCCTGCAATCTATTTTTACATGGAACCCTTATAAGTTAAAGATCGCTGTTAACACAGCTTTTAAGCACCACATGGGAATCAGATACAAAGCCACCCAGGGCAAACTAACAGGGTTGTAGTCTGTTCAATTATTCCACAGCTGCAAGTGATATGTTCATTCTGTTATGAAGGCTGGAAGTTGTTGTGACTAAAAACCATTAAAAAAAGAAGTTAGTTGTCAAATTCTGGACAAGCATGTCTACATCAGAACTAGTATAGTGATGTATTCTGGTCCAGAGGGAGACTTCAAATCCACTTTTAGTATACCACAAAAATGGCCATATTTGATTTGCGAAAAAATGCAAAGCTTAATCACAGCTCCTAAAATGTTTAGCGAATGACTCGTCAATTTTGACTGACCTGCGAAATAGTGAATTTTTTGTTTGAAATGCGTGATTTCTAAGAACTGTATAGCCTATAAATATTCTGTGAACTGGTTCGCCAGGAATTAAATGTGATTAAAAAAATATTAAAATATTTGCAAGTGTATTTTGGAATGTTTTGCACATCTAAGATGGTTTAGTCCAACTGGGTTGGAGAGAGGGGTCCAACCATGTGGCTAATTGGATAAGTATAATATATTTACTCTATTTTCTGAAAAAACGGGCTCCTTTTTATTTTTCATCATATCTTGCAGAAAGATTTCAAAATTTTCATGAACATTTTTTAGCAAGTATAGTATATCCTTACTCACAATTATTTTTGTTTTAACTCACAGTTTTTCTTTCAGATGTGTGGTACCGCTATGGGAACTAGGTTTGCACCAAGTTATGCCAACCTATTTATGGGCAGGTAGGAGGAGGATTATATATGGAATAACTGTCCTCTTGGTGCAAACCTAGTGCTCTGGCGGCGCTACATCGATGATGTGATTTTTATTTGGTCTGGGAGTCTAGAACAACTAGATATTTTCATTAACTATCTAAACAATAATAATAGGAATTTACAATTCACTTGTCATATCGATTCGCAGCATATTGATTTCTTAGATTTGAGTATTAGTATTATTGATAACACTATACATACTAAAACCTTTTTTAAGTCTGTGCAGGCCAATAACTACTTGATGGCAGACAGCCATCACAATCCTTAATGGATTAGGAATATACCTAAAGGACAGTTTGTCCGCCTGAAACGCAATTGCTGTGATCAAGAGACTTTTGCTGTTCAGGCCGACGAACTTAAGAACAAGTTAATTGATAGAAAATATACAGTTAGCTAGTTGGACAACACCCTGGCACAAGTAGGACAGATGAATAGGTAAGCACTTTTAGAATAGAAAAATAAAATAAGGAGCAATCCACTGAGGTCAAAGAGCATATATCATTTATTACACAATATAACCAGATGGCACCTACAATTAGACAATATTAAATAAGCATTGGCCAATTCTGCTTAGAGATTAAACTCTTGCACAGATACTTTCACCCACCCCGAGTATTATATTCACTAAGGCTACCAATTTAAAATCCAAAATAGCACCTAGCTGTCCATTAACTAAATCGAAATCATCTTCGTTGAGTTCAACTAAAGTTTTTTTTACTTGCACTGCATGCACAGCCTGTGCGTATGGTGTGACTAGAAAAACCTTTAAGTCTAATGTGACCTCGAAAATATATTCTGTCAAATCTTTCATTAATTGCCATTCCACATATGTTATTTACATTTTGCAATGTCCATGTGGCTTGCAATATGTTGGAAGAACCGGTAGGACCTTCCAGAGAAGAATATACGAACACGTATATAATATCAGGAAAGGTCTTACCACACATAGTGTCTCACCATTTTCTGACACACCAAAACCAAAATCCAACTGGTTTGGAGTGTCAAGCAATAGAGATGGCAGCATCCAGCTGGAGGGTGGGGGGGGGGGTAACAAACTCAATCAGATCAGTAGGCGGGAGGCCTACTGGATCTATGAGTTGAAGACCCTCTCTCCAAATGGACTCAATATCGACTTTGAGCTAGGAGTTTTCCTAGAAAATTAACCACCAGTTCTGTGTCTGGTTTTCTCTCTCCGATACCTTTTAAGTACAATAATAATCAGTTATAGTCTGTTTTATTGTTTTTAATGATGAGCTTTTGGAATAATAGTAATGCATATATGTGTATACATATGCATATTTAATCCTTGTTGCTATTTCACCTCAGTATTAATTAGAATATGTATTTGCTGTGGTTTTTTATAGATTATTCCAGCCATCATTATGTGATGCTGTATAATCGGTATATACTATCTCTAACTGGGTAATGCACTACATGTTTATGTATGGTTATCATAGTATTCTGTTATTATAAGTTGATGTAGTCTAATGTGTGTATTGTTTTTTTATGTATATGGAGTGTTAGTCTGTCATTGTTCGTAGGCTGTTCTTTTAAACTGTTTGGATTGGAGGAATAGTAACCAATCACAGCCTTTGGAAGGGTACAAATTGAAGTACCAATCAAACACCAGTAAACCCCTGAGGAAGTGATGTATACACGAAACGCGTAGGGTCAGAGGTCTCGGCTACCACGGAGGAAGTGCACAAGCAGCCATTCAAGCGTTTGTATTGATCCAACCACGAGGAGCGGATCCTTCTCCCAGCGTGTGCCTGTGTAGTGTGAAAGCAGACACGGAGCACACAGTCAGCACTGCTATGGGTCTGCAGATGTCAGCACGCTGAGGGAGGATAACAGGAGAGTCTCTATCTAAATGGGACATACATGCATGTTTTCATCTGCACTGTTGTAAGTAGGATTCTGGTTTTAACCACCAGATCATCTTCAACAGGTCAACTTCTCCTTTTTATGGAACTGAGTGTCCATTTCATGTTTTAATAAATTAGTTTAATTGTTTTTTCAGCCTTGTTTGTTTGTGTTACATGTTATGTGTTGTTAAAGTTATTTGTTTGTCAGTTAGTGATGTTAGTCTGAATTTATATGTCAGTTTGTATATTATAACAGTATACACTATGAAAATCTTTTTGTGTTTAACGGCACATATCACGGGCGTTATCTACGGAGCCACAAAGTCAATTAGGATGAATGGGACTTGACCACCTTAAGGAGTTTAACCCCTACCAGTACATCTGGACATTCACTGCGCTATATCTTGCAAGGCGCTGGTCTGTATTTCAGTCAGTATTATTCGGCTGCCTACCTCAATTTATTGCATTTCTTTGTGTTCTTTATACTTATATTTTTGAGCACGGTTACTATTTTTGTGTGTATTATCCACAAGCGCTTTTTAGCACCTTCTCTTTGTTCTGTTTAAAGCATGGGAATCAGATGCAAAGCCAGAGAAACCATTCACAGACAAGTTTCAGCCTTAATGGGTATCATCAGTGTGAAGTTGGTTGTACTGCTAGCTTTGCATTTGTGTTTGCAAATGTGACCATGCTGTGCTTTAAAGTTGTGTTAACAGCGAGCATTTGCTTATATGGGCTCTATGTAACAATGGTTTTTCAGACAAAAGGTGACACATTGTGTGCTCATTTGCATGTCATTTCCCAGAATCTCTTGCTTCAGTGGAAGCACTGTATGCTGGGGATAATGGTGAAAGGCAGGGTTGCAGACCTGCCTGAGACATGTGAATGTGCTCACAAGTGATCTTTTTATTTTCTATATGCAATACGGTGGAGGTTTCTTGTTGCCTTTTTCACCTATAATAATTTAAAACATATATATCAAACACGCCCAGCAATATGTGGAAGGAGGCACATACCCTTGATAAATATTTGAATGCGTTTGATTACATTTTATTCCATACTATTGTAACTTTTGGATTACAGTGCCTTAGATTTTTTCAGCACCGATATTGGATCTGTTCCATACTGGAGGGTTGCGCAAACTGGGGTGCATTCCCCCAAGGGGGGGTGCAAGATTTTCAGGGGGGGCTCCGCGCTCTTCCCCAAAGCATTTAAATTAAATGTCGGGGATCGCGCGCAAGGCCTCTGCAAGTTCCCTTACCTTGTCTCCAGCTGCTTCTGGCGACGTGTGACCATGGTAAATGACGCCGTGGGGTCACATGACGCTGCTTTGCCATGGTAACGTGACATCACATGACGTTGTGACAGCAGAAACACCGGAGACAAGGTAAGGAGGGGGGGGGGGGTAGAGGAAAAATACTGTACTGTCATGTATAGGTGTTCTCATTTGCATGTCATTTCCCAGAATCCCTTGCTGCAATGGAAGCACTGTATGCTAGGTGATAATGGTGAAAGGCAGTGTTGCAGACCTGTCTAAGACGTGAATGAGCTCACAAGTGATCTTTTAATTTTATATATAGTGTGATACCATCACTGTCCTGTAGGTGTTGGAATAGGCAGCTATTGGACTTTCCAATGGACAGAGAGTTAATCTCACTATAGAAGCCAGCAGCAGTTTGAATGAATGAATAATCAATTCTGAGAAAGTTAACACACCATTAATTGTTTAATATTTCCTTTTGTTCCATGTGCGCTCGCTGTTGACCTGTTTGCATCCAATCACTGAGAATCCTGGGAAGATCCTCTTTCAGCTGAGCAGCAGTGAGAGTTTGGGCCAGTATAATTTAATACTTTCGGTTGCGTACTCTCGTTCACTGCCCGTTACACTTGTACACTTTGTTTGTGCTATCACCGCACTTCTCTTATCTGAGGCAGCGCCCCAGTTTCTCCACCATTGAACTCCTGATTGCTCATGGAGTTTTGAATGAACAAGGAAGTGTTTTAAGGCAAACACAGGTCTGCCATGCTATATGACTGCTTTTCTCTGAGAAGGGGAACAGAGAAGAGTTCTCCCCAGCTATGTGAAGCTGGCGCAGTCCACTAGGCTTGCTGGACGGTGGTCACGGAGCCTGCTGGGACTGCCTGGGTTGTTAATCCCAGGAAGAAGAAGTAAGGATGTGAGACCATGCTGAAGCAGGGATGTCCTGTCCTTAACATTGGACTTACAGAGGAGAGATTCTCTGAGCTTTCGTGGGGCTGAGCTCCCCTAGGAAGGGAGGATACGAGACCATGCTGAAGCAGGTATGTATGCTCCAATCCCTGGAGTAACAGATAAGCTAAACACTTTATTGCTGTGTTCAGAGACTGTACTATATGTTCAGCTATAATAGTACCTGTTTGGGGTGGTAACCAGATTAGCTGTCCATCCAGTTAGTGAGGGTTCAAACTAAACGTGTAGTTAGTCTCGTAAGAGTAGTAGGAGTTTATTTTATGATTTCTTTTTCACTTAAAGGGACAGTGGGCCTGTTTATCCCTGTAAATAAACCCCATATAGAGAAATACTACGTTAACTGCCTTAATCTGGGTCTTAAAGATGCTACAACGTGGTGTGGGCATAACAATAGAAAGATATACACACACCGTGTTCAGGAAAAAGGGACCCTTTAATTTTTCCTCATATATTATATATTTCTTGCTAAATCCACATGAAAATGAGCACAATTGTAGGTCTATTATGTAGGCTAACACTACACTACTGTATATAAGAAACATAATATAGACCATAAACTGATATTAACTAAATTGATGTCAGTGTTTTATGTCAGCTTCTCTTTACGAAGATTCCCTCTGTAAGTGTAACGGAGGACCCTCCGTGTCTCCACACTCTCAATTTTGTGTGGCTGCGATGCAGCTCTTTTGCGGACCCCACTATCACCTCCCTGTACTCAAAAAAGGGAGCCTTTCCCCTAGAAAAAAAGGGATTGCAGCACCAGGGGCAGTTCCAAGCTGATAGCTTCTGTTTTAGAAGCATTTGAACATTATCACCAGTCCTGGTTACCACTGGTTCCTGCCGTTGAGTTTCAACGCCCATGGTATCTTATTGCTTACCTTAATCATATTCCAACCGATTTGCATTTGTTTACTGTTTTTGCATTGTTATTTTGTGATTTTCTTTTTATGTTGTTTTCTTTAGTGTCCTTTATCTAGTTTGTATTCCTTTATTAAATGCAATACATTTATGAGTGTTTCGCTGTTACGCTTCTATTAGATGTGAAATATATATTTTTATATATACATAAATATATATATATAATTTTTTTTTTTAGATATATGTTGTCACAATCACACTTTGTCTGGCATGCACCAGTAGCACTGAGTGCTTCTCATGTGCACCTTGAGCTAAACATATCACGATTGTGGTTAATGTAATAGTTATAGTTAAGAGTTGTTTCTGTACTCGTATGTCCCTAATGTACTTTTGTTTTCCAAATTGGGATTGAAACTGTATTATGGAGGTTCCCTGGCTACTATCTCCTCTCCCAGAAACCTCTGCATGTCACATTATCACTGTCTATTAACTCTATGATACCTCCAAATGGAGGGCAGTGACATCCCCAGACTGGAGATAAAGTAAGAATATATAGTACAGTAGCAGTGAGGATTTGCAAAGTGACCTTCTCCAATGTACTGTAAGAAAGAGGAATCTATATGGGCAATTAGAAAGGGATAATGTTAAGTATATATTATTGCACCATTGATGGATACAACAGGAAATATTTTACTCACATCAAAGATATACTGTGCATATCCTCACCTTATACAACAAACCCTTTTGTTTTTCCAAAGTATTTTTGTTTCATATCTGTGAGTCCATCAATTCTTCTTTCATTGTATTAGAAAAATGATAGTATTTCTTTGTTTCTGCACTATTCACTATTGTCTACTATCGCCGATAAGGTGAAATTGTGGATGAAGTGTATCTACTGCTTATGCATAGTGCTTTAATTTTAGTTACAGAATAAGTCTTTGAAAATCCCATTTAATATGTTTAAAATTGAATCTTTGGAAACCACTTATGAGTTTTACTGTACTTCAGTGAAACAGCAGCAAAACAAAACAAAAATGAACAATTTCTATTTGTATTCATTTGAAAGCACTTGGCCCAAACAGCCGCTTTGGCAGATATACAGTAGCATGAGGACCTTTGCCACTTTGTGACAATGTATCGACGAGCACCAACTGCACCAGTGAGTGTTTGGGGTATTAGTTACATGAGGTGCTAAGGAAGGAGACAGTCAATGGGAAGATATTCATGAAACTGTTATAGTGCTGATTAGGGCACTATCACGTGGAAACTCCCATTAAAGTCAAGGGGAGAGTCCATGTACATGTACAGTTATTTCTTGTTTTGTTAATAAATTATTACACTTTAAACCCTGGTATCTGTTGTCACATGCCGCCACACCGAGAGAGTACAGAGAGACAACATAGCACCACTGAACCAGAAAGAAAAGCATCAAGACAGTGTGTTATTTACATTGCCTAGAAATTCAACACCTCTGAGTACAATTCACTCACATATGGCCATGTGAGTGCGCTTTATTTATATACTTTTTCATTAGGCATTCCCACGGTCCATACTATTTATTGGCACCAACCGTGGTTGTCTTCTTTGCATTGAGACAACACAGGGATCCTGTATTGGCAAGAAGAACCAGAGCAGTATACTGTACCAAGGGTCAAACAAGAGGATCCAAGTTGCAATCACAGCAGTCACTCACACATGGCCGTGTGTGTTATTATTATTGTTCACCAATACCTCAATCACACCTTCCCCTCCCCTCCCCCTTCCCTTCCCCCACTCCTTCATCCTAAATACAACTAACAAAGGTTTAATATAATCCTTTATTTTCTCTCATTCTTTATTTTTGCGCTTACCGTATTTTGTTCATCCATACTCATTGTAATGTGCCTTAACCTGGGACTGCAGATGAGGATAACCAAGAGTATTGTTGCACTGAGGTGCTTCCCCATTAAAGTTACTAGAATGAGCTGTAATCACTTATAAAATAAACAATTATTTCCAGGGGCAATGGGGCTTACTACAAAGTCATAGGCCCCAGACCTCCCATGACACACACCAAAATGCAAAAATCTAAAAACTAAAAGTAGATATTAAAAATATAAAAATGGGTAGCTAGCTTCACAGTCAGACAGCCAAGAGAGCTATTACAAAAATAGGTTTAATATCAAGGGTAGCGGTACATGGAAGTGTTAACAGTACAGACAATAGCGGTACACATAAATGGATATTAAAACAAATCAATCCTATTTCGTACAAGGAGGCTGGTTGCACTAAGCTTGGCACCTCCAGGTAGAGGTGGTACTGTATGTCTGAGAGATCATAGACAGAAAGTCGTAGGAGCACAGAGAAAAAGTCCTTTGTTGCAGAGAAGTCATCTGGTTTCTTTGGTCCAGGAGTTCCAGGTGTTAAAAAGTGAGACTTGGAGTAGCATTAGACACAACCGAAGCAAGACAACAGATAGTAGACCCAGGAAGGGTAGAACTAGACGGCCAGAGCTAATTGAATCAGTCAATCCGGAGTGCTGTAGTACAAGTTGTCCAATTGTGTGAATCGAGTACAGTACGTGCCGGTTGTGACGTCTGGCAGTGGGGAAGCAGTACAATGCGAACACAATTCATACTACAACGGATTTCATATTTGCAACAGGAAACTAAAACGTTAACTTAAAGATCTGGCTGTCCCCTGCCATGCAAATTTGTGTAAGCTGACGGGAGGGGGGAGGGGAGGGAGGGGGAGGGGGGGAGAGGGGGGGGGGGGAAGGGGGGGGAGCAGCTGAGCTAAACCCTTTTATGCCTCTGTACTAAAATCCATCTAGTTTCTCTGCTACTGTATATATTATACAAAATTAACTGTATTATAGCTTTTTGTAAAATGTTACTCAAAGCAGATAGCTAATGGTAGTGTCAGACTAGGGTCTCAAAGACGCACATACATATACTCTTACATGCACTCACAGATAGTGTATTTACAGGTATACATAAATACGCACATAAATATGAAATACAGTACAGTGAAAGATGTATAGCATATGGAGATTCAGATAGACCCATATAAATACATTGATCAACACAGAGGAGGCCAACTCAGATAAACCCATAAATTCACTGATACAGAGCAGACTCACCCCATAAACATGTCACTGTCATTAGTATACTTCAGTACCAGCAGGGATTCCCCTTTACAATTTGTAGGGTTTAGCTGACATTGCCTCTTGTTCTAATATAAAATTGTGTTTAATAACTTAGTTAAAAGGAAATATTTGAGTTAGAAAACGTGAATTTGTTTGAAACATTTAAAAAAAATCACAATGTACTGTAGGCCACTTATATAAAATAATATATATCAGCAAAGCTGATGAGTAGAAACATATCTTCATTATTTCCTTGATAAAGTAAGAGTATCACAACGCTGCTATGAAACATGCCACATACTATATCTGAGAACATAAAGCATGACCTAAATTAGAAAAAAAACAGACCTCTACAGAGAAAATATGACTCATAGTTTACCCTAATTAAATGTTACCATAGAAAAGGATGTTAAAGCCATCAGTCAACAGAATACATTACAGATCTTTAGTGAGATACAACCCAACTTCAAGTGTATTTCAGTGCAGTTATTGTATTTAAGGCAATGTAACATTTGTTGTAATACATTAACTGTGGTATTACAAATCCAACCATTTTTTTTTAGGTTTTCTGGTATGTAGTTTTACCAGCATTTACAGTAGACTAGTAGCTTGGTGAAAAATATAATATAATACAAATATATTATGCATTGTATTGCTTGTCCACTGGCAACAACAGAGTTAACGTACAGATGTAGCAAGACTTACTGTTCCCATGACCACGCAAAACAAGGTGCAATTTTCCTGCACTTCATTGTCATGGCCCAATGACTGCAGCTGCCCAACTTCTGCCAAATTGTCTTGTGCGGCTGCCTTAGTACTTTGATGTAATGATAGGCGATGCTAGTGTGTATTTAACCTAAATTCAATGCACAGTATTCGTAGGCTATTGTTATGGTATTGCACGTTTTGTACGGTCCTATGTACTCTCATACATTCTTTCAATGCTAGGAAACTTAACATAACAGACACAGTCAGTCTTTATACATTTTCATTAAAGTAAATGAGAGAAACATGTATTGTACTGTACATCTGTGTAAGATTTATGAAAAAATGTATTGCTTTATACAATAACAGAAATAACAAGGACTTGGAAAAAACAATACCATCTTCTTCCACCAACATTCCCTGGCTGTCTCTTCTACAGTTTAACCTGTAAGATAATCGAGAATAAATAGATGTATTAATTAAACACTGTGATGCTTTGTCAGAACACCACTGTGTATGCACGCTCTATGGATACCGTATGGAAAGCATATGCGTTCCATTGAATTCATGCCAAAGCATGTTCTATGCCAACTGAATGGAATGCATATGGTTCCATTCAAGTGCTGCACATGCACACTCTAAACCTACTGAATGAAACACATACAGTACAGGCAGTCCTCGGTTATCCGACACAATGCGTTACTCAAAATGGCGTTGTAAAGCGAAACGTTGTAAAGCGAAACACGTTTTCCCATAGGAACACTGTTTAAATGAAAGGTTCCGTTCCTGAAGGCATTTTTAACACTAAAATACACCACATATTTTATGCAGGCAATAAGATATGCAGCACACACATAAATTATATAGTGTATATAATGTATTATATATATAATATAACATAATAAATAATATATTATATAGTATAATATTATATAGTATAATATTATATATATACGCTCTTACGACGCTTTGCAACGTTGTTTATGTGAAAGTGTGTGTATATATACACAGATACACAACGTTGCAAAGCGTCGTAAGAGCGTTGGATAAGCCATTTTGGCGTTGTAAAAATGAATATAGGTATGCGTTGGATAAGCCATTCGTTGTAAAGCGAAGCGTTGTAAAACGAGGACTGCCTGTACTGTGTTTAATCTAACTAATGCTCATGTGTGCAGGAGCTACAACACAAAGAGATGTTACCTTCATTTTGTAATAGTTATGTTCTGTGTCGATGGATGTGGTTTCTACAGGAACAAGGTGTTGATATTGAAAAACGTTAAGAATCTGCAAAACAAGCATGAAAAATAAAATAATGCGCATGTACAAGAAGGGATTAACAACCACAAGAATCATATGGTGGCTGTGGCAAGGGGGCATCCCTATGCTGATACTATGCTGTGTTAGGTACAGTATCATGCACAAGGGAAGAAAAAGGTTTGTAGGATGGTCCGCAGGTTCAGAGCTGACTAAGTACACTACTGTATACAGAGCATTGTTTCTCCTGTATTGTGCTTTTCACACAGTGTGTAATGTACAGTATGGCTCTGTACTCTTTTTCATCTTTATAATGTTGTTGTTCCACAGTGAAGCCATGTGGCTGGTGGATGTGATCTGCACAGAAAATGATGAACAATCTGCCACAGAGGTTAGGAATATTCTGCATCACAGTCACAATATTCCAGTGTCTGAGTCCAGCATCAGACTAATCAGACATGGTTTGGGTTGGACCTTAGGACATGTGAGGTAAACTGCTGTACTGTACAATTTGGTTCTGCACATGCCAAGTGATATGCATGAACATTGTACCATATTCCCGTTCTAACCACCTTTTTTATTATTATTATTATTGCAGAGTGTATCCCATAATAAGGGATGTTAACAAAAATTTAAGAGTTGGCTAAGCACGTGCATGGATTGAGAGTGGAGAAAAGTTTGAGGCTGTCATATTTTGTGATACATCAAATAAAAATACCACTTGGGGGTACATTTGCACGTCTCAGATAGGACTGCAACCCTGTCTTTAACCATTATTTCTTAGCAAACGATGCTTCCACTGCAGCCAGAGATTAAGGGTAAAGACATGTGTAGACATGCATAATAATGGACTGCAGACATCTTCCCTGTTGGCAGTAAACCCTGGTAAGTACAGGAATGCCAGCAGTAGTTATGGAGGTTTTCCCTCACACCCTGGTGAGGTGCCCTATGTATGGATGGGAGTGGCTGCATGCTCTGAGTCCATGGATAGTGACATCAGAGATGTGCCTGCCCCCTGAGGTATATAAGGCACAACACTGTCAAGTTAGCGTTGTTGTTGCTAAAGTGTTTGGCTCCTGTGAAAGGGATTGCAGGATAGCTTTGTGACCCTAGTGCTGTAACTAGTGGCACGAGTTTCCAGATCAAGCCTGTCAAGGCCACACTGTGTCCAGGGACCTGGCACAGGGGTGATCTCCCTACGGGGAGAGGGGATCCCACTCCAGTTAGGAGGGCAGTACCTGGCAAAGGGACAGCACGGAGAAATGTGCGGCTAGAGCTGAAAGCTGCCTGGGGCAGTCTACTACATCGAGTACGTCAATAAAGATGCCCTGTTCAAAGATACCCCCACTGTGTGAGTGTGAGATTACTCTGCAGTGGCAGTCATCACCGAGAAGGAGTTCCTCACCAGGACCATCTCCCTGCGGAAGCATAGATCCTGATGAGGTAGAGGCGCTGCACATGATATAGGTAGGACTCGCACCCACTACCTCAGATACCTGTTCCTGATGACATCCCGTAATACCATCGTGCGGGAGACTCAGGAGTCCTGTTACTTGGAGGTGCACCACCATACACGATCACGTAATGGGGGCCAATGAAAAATGGGGTGGAGGCGGTCACAGCAATTGGAGTCCAGCCGAAGGATGAATGAAGATAAAATCAGCTTTAATAATACATGCTGTACATCACAGAAGGGGAACTCTGACGCGTCACGTTCTGTGATGTACAGCATGTATTATTAAAGCTGATTTTATCTTCATTCATCCTTCGGCTGGACTCCAATTGCTGTGACCGCCTCCACCCCATTTTTCATTTGTACCTATTTTGGCTGGGCACGCAGGCTTTTCACCATTGAATTCCCAGGCTTAGAAGTGCTGGCGTCATCCCCCTCATACGTGCAGTCGCGCCGGAGCGCAGTGAATGCAGAGACGCATCAGTTGCTCCTCCTCTCGGCAGGAAACGGCGTGGGCTGGTTTGCAATCAGCTGTTCTCCACATGGAGAACGTGTCGGCGTTCTACTAAGAATCAAGACGCCACCGCTACCCCCTCCGTTGAGGGAAGGACGCCAGGGAAAACACTTCAGCTGGGCATTTGTGACCTCATCCCGTGGAATGTCTTACAGCAAGTGAAACAAGGATATTCCAGACACCGGGCAGGATAAGGGCAGCAGCTGGCGGCTTCAGTGGTTCATGAGTGTGGTGTTCTTGGACACTTCATCTCTTGCACCTTGCCTCATCCTGCACAACGGGCCCCCCACCCAGGGTGAGTTCTATTATATTATCCTGTAAATGACTTTACAACTATGCTTCAATGGTGAATTGTCATTCCTTTTTAGTGGATTGTGGATCACACCCCAATTAACCCCTTCATGTACGTGACTTTGGCAGCATCAGTATTTTGGGTTCATTCCCTTACTTTTTGGTACGTAATGGGGACCGGTTAGACCACACGGGCCAATGTGATATTGGGTGGGTCAACAAGGAGGGAATACCCGTTACACATGCAAATGTGAACACACAATGAGTCACTCTTTACTTCTTATCCATTTTAACATGGACCTCTATATGCTAATGCCTGCCGTATTACACAGCACATTCTGGGTTAAAGAAGTGCATAGATAGTAAGCTTACTCCCAGACTGCTATTTCGACCTTTTGGGTCTCATCAGTGAAAGGTTGGTTGCTGGCTATATGGTAAGGCCATGGGGCCCATGCACTAAGCGCCCGGGGAAAAAATCGCTGGGATGTTTAAATTGGCAGTTGTGACAGCGTTGCTATCATGGTATGCAGAAAGCCCAGATTACCTGTGATAGCAACATTAGCAAAACTGGTGAGTAGCCGGAGACGTGATGATCGCCTCTCTGAGAAGGGCTCACCTGGCAATTTCTTTCTGCTGCGGAGAGTGCTGCTCAGAGAGAGCTGCCTCTCCCTGTGCAAATCTCGGCCGAAATTAATGTTTTTTAATATACATTTTAATACTAGTACAGATGAGCAGGGGGTCTCCGGAACAGAACCTTGTTGATTTCAGGTCCGGGGACTACCCCGGTTCCCGAAATACAGGTCCCGTTATGGGGTGCCGGTATCTTCTAAGCATTTTATTCTCCACAGTCACGTGACGCAGGACATTTAAATGCATAGGAGATAGCGGCACCCCATAACGGGGCCTGTATCTTGGGAAGCAGGGGGTCCCTGGACCTGAAATCAACGTGGTTCTGCTCCGGAGACCCCCTGCTCATGTGCACTAGTAATAAAATTTATATTAAAACAGCTGCTACCCGGAGACTTCCGGTGACGTCATCCAAGATGGTGGGTTAGTCAGGGAGCTCTGAGAACCCTCAAGCATAAAAAGATCAGAAAAGACCTTTACCCCCCACGAAACCAACGGAAAATAGCCCCAAAAGACGTCTGAACCTCACAGCATGCCCCAGAAGGCAAAAGCGCCAGCTTCTAAAGGCGTCCCGAAATTTTTCCAGCCGCAGCAAAAACGCGGTCCTGCGAGCATGCAGGGACCCCAAGATGGCGCCGGACACCACGCGGCCACATCCCCGCAACGAGACGGAGGCGCGCAGGCCGAGGAGCCAGCCCTGGAAAGGGAAATCACACGCACCTACCTTGAGGAACTCCTCTCTAATATGCATGACAGACTACACAAAACCCTCAAGCAGGACCTCAGGGAAATGGTGACAGGCCTGCGTGAAGAGATGGGTACCCTCACACAGAGAGCTGACGATCTTGAGAGCAAGCTAGAAGAATCTTTGCAAGCTCAAGCGGTGGCAGATGATGAGATCATGCGCCTGGGTGAAGAAGTCAGACTCCTGAAGGACAGTATAGAAGATCAGGAGAACCGGGACCGGAGGCAGAATCTTAGGATTCGGAATGTCCCGGAAACGGTTCTCCCTGAACTAATAAAACCCTATTTGATTGATCTCTTTAACACTCTATGCAAGGACCTGGACAAAAGAGATCTAGAAATAGATCGAGCGCACCGCGCACTGGGTCCCCGCTCGAATGACCCGAAACAAAGGTGGGACATCATAGTACGCCTCCATAGTTACTCCACGAAGGAGAAAGTGATGGCGGCGAGCAGAGAGGCAAACAACCTGACCTTTCAAAATGAACCGGTGCAAATATTCAGTGACCTCGCCAGGATCACAATTGAGCGACGCCGAGAACTCAAGCTACTCACCCAACTACTGCGGGAAAACAACATACCCTACCGGTGGGGATTCCCGTTCTGGCTTGTCGTAAGCAGAGGCGGAAAGCAGAGATCTATCAGACTACCAGAAGAGATGCAGGGATTTGCCCGCGAACTAGGCCTGACGCTGCCACATGCACGGAACAACGCGCGGAGGGAACCACGAGAAGCAAGCCAGGAACGGAGACCTGTCAGAGCATCGGAGAGATTGGCCGGCCAGCAGGAGCAACAGACCTGATCGCCCAGAGGAGAAGCACTGCGACCCAGAGCCCTTGTTTCCATTCTGGGGGCCATGGAGGAAGCTGGCGTGCCTACACGGATTCGTTAGTTGTTGTTCTACCAACCAGTTGGCCGGAGAGACCCCAGCACCCCATGGCTTGGTTTGTGGAAGCCAACATGTGCACCTCTGCAAGCAGAATAGGCGAGTCGAGAAGCGCGGAGGCGGGAGAGGGGAAACCCGATCCACCTGGCAGCCTTACCGGCCAAGCCCCACGGGGAACTCCTCGACCTACCCGTGGACACCGCCTAGACCAGGTTTGAATGTCCTCCCCCCAGATAAACGTTATATCAGGCTCCGGCGAGAAATAGCTGCCCCCCCCCCAATCAGACTGATACAGAAACCGTTACCCCTGTTGAGACTGTTAAGCACTTTTTCTGTGCTGCGAAACTCACCCCCCCACCACTTTTATGTGCCGTTCAAATCCCTGTTGAGAACCAAGTTGTAGCTACGTTATAAAGCCCTTCACTATCTACCACAATAACCTAAAAAACGGACCATCCCCCCCCATTACCCCCCCTCCCTCCCCATTACCCCCCCTCCCTCCCCATTACCCCCCCCTCCCCACCCATGGTCCCCCCCTCCCCCCTCCCTCCCCATGGCCCCCTCCCTCCTCTTCATCCCCCCCCCCTCTTTATCCTCTCCTCCCTTCCCCCCCCCCCCACTATCCTCCCTTCCCTCCCCCCCACCCTCCCCCCCCAACACGCTAAGATGAGCGCATAATACCTACCTACATACTACAATTCACACAACACCCCCAGAACCAAACAAAAGTCCCTTACCCCCCTTCCCCCTCCACTCTTTCCCCCCCCCCCCACGTCCCTTCCTCTCACTGACCCTTCGCCCCCCCCCCTCCTAAACTGCGCCCCGCTTAACCATAAAATACACAGATCGACTCACCTGCCACTCCAGAAACGCAGGGTGTCACGCCCCCCGAAGCACCTCGGGACATGGTGACGAGCAGAGCAATGCCCTGAGACGACCGCACTGTTTCAAGCAACTGCATACTGACCATAGCCAGCAAGTTAGCTCACACACCCACAAGGACACAATCATGGTTACGCAATAATCCTCTCGCGGACCTACCCTCAATCACTCTCTCCCGCCCCCCATTACTCCCCCCCCCAGCCCCCCCCCCAGCCCCCCCCCCAGATAGAACAATAAGTATGAACCCCATCATAAAGGCTCTCCACCTCACTACACGCAATCAAAGCTGAGGCCGTCCCGTTATAATTGTCTATATGAATTACCAATGTGAATAACTGTATAACTACCGTATAAGTGACGCAAAGCATTAGGCCAAAATACTCCACGTTACCCCTCCCCCCCACCTCCCCCCCCCTCCCTCCCACCCCAAAACCCCCATCACCCCTCCCCCCCCGGATACAACGAACCCCATCATAAAGGTTCCCCGCCTCACCATATGCAAACAAAGCTGAGGCCACCCCGGTATAACTGTCTATATGTATTACCAATGTGAATAACTGTATATATATGTATTACCAATGTGAATAACTGTATATATATGTATTACCAATGTGAATAACTGTATATCCAATGTATAAGTGACTCAAAACTAGATGCCAAAACACCCCCCGTTACCCTTCCCCACTCCTCCTCCCGCCCCCCCTGGATACAACGAACCCCATCATAAAGGTTCCCCGTCTCACCATACGCAACCAAAGCTGAGGCCACCCCGGTATAACTGCTTATATGTATTATCAATGTGAATATCTGTATATCTAATGTATAAGTGACTCAAAGCTAGATGCCAAAACACCCCCCGTTACCCCTCCCCGATACCACCTTCTCCCCCCCACCCCCCCCCCTCACACCCCTCACACCCCTCCTAAAACACCCCCCCTACATAGCCACCCAGCACAAATATCACCTCACCTGCTACTCCAGAATCCCAAGGTGCCACGTCCCTTACAGCATCCCAATGAAGAATAATGAGCGGAACAGTGCCCCGAGCTGACCGCATAACCTAGAGAAACCGCTACGCAGTATGCACCGAGCAAGCCAATCCGCAGACTCAAAGGTGTACATCCGCAGGCTCATAGCAACCCCCCCACGATCCTATCCCTAATCACCCCCAATCACCCCCTCCTCCCACCTCCCCCCCCACTCCCCCTCTATTCCTCCCCCCCCAGACACTACAGTGAACATGAATTCCATCACAAAGGTCCCCCACCCCCCCCCCCATATGCAACCAAAGCAAAGTTTATTATGGTATAACTGTTTATATGGCTTATCAAAGTCATCGACTGTCTATCTATTTTACAAGCGAATCAAAGCCCTGCGCCGCAACCACAATGAATAAGAACCCCATTGCAAAGGATCCACACACCCCCTTATACATCCACGCTGGAGCTCTCATGTCATAATTGTGTGTATGACCTATTAAAGTGAAGAACTATGTCTACTGTACAGGCGAACCAAAGCAAGGCGCCGAAATGTCCCCCACTACCCCTTCCCACCGCCATCCACTCCCCCCCACCCCCCCATCCCCTCCCCCCCCTCCACTGCCACCCTTTCCTCCCTCCTGTCCTCTCCCTCCATATCACCCCCCCTCCCCCCAAGATTCGTGCGCTCATAGACCCAGCGACATGCAAAGGTATCAATGTATACACAGGAGAAATGTCCAAGATTTGATCTCCCTCACAAAGTACCACTCCAAGTTCTGGACGTTTCAAAGAGAGTACCCACTCCTGTTTACTGAGAACACTGATACATAAAAGTATGCATGATAACCTAATGTAAATATCTATTTACCTGCTGTGCACACACCTTCACCTGTGACGCGGAAACGCGCTCTAGAATCTCTCTTTTGTCTTACCTATCCCCCCCCCTCCCCCCTCCTACCCTCCCCCCCACCTACCACCTTCCCCCTCCCTCCCCACTCCTCCCCCTCTCCCTCTTTCGCACACCCTTAGACAAAAAGGCCCATAACCCACAGCCCCCGAGAGGGCAACCCTTACCTCGAGGGACCCCCCCTCCCCCTTGTAAGAGGACAAAGGGCATGAATGAGCATTCAGGAGGGAAAAAACAAAGAACCAGAGGGCTCAGCCCCCCCCTTCTACACTGCCCACCGGCTGCCGACACCGGAGTCAACCCCGATGGGCACGATTGCCCAAAAGCCGGTCGCCCAAGGACCAGGCAAATACCTGTTAGGTTCATACAGGAGAAAAGAATAGAGGCTGGGGCGCTCCCTTATTTATTAGGCTTGTTGTATGGCCTATTTTTAATGTATAACCAAAATAAGGGGTAGTGTATACTTGCCCTTGTTGTTTTCTGCAGCTGGACCTGTAGAGAAGATAAAGCCCGGAATCTTCTTGAAATGGCAGTAGAATCGATGGATCGGTCAGCGCATGGATTTTTTTGCTCACAGGATGAAAAGAGAAAAATGGGGGACACGTGATTAGTGTTTAAATAGACAAAACATTTAACCAATAATACAATGTGGTTGTCTAAAATTGATCTTGTTTAAAATAAAATAAAATAAAATAAAAAATAAAATAAATAAAAAATATATGTTCATACAGGAACCTCATCTTCCTCTTCTCCTTACCGCTGAAATTGTCCCAGCGGTCCTACCCCCCATCCCCCCTGCCCCCCCCCTACCCCCCTCCCTCCTCAGACCACTCAGTTAATCTTTTTAAAAAAACAAGCTACCTTGAGATGTTTGCCAGGGCTAAGAACACTCTTAAGCCATAAAGTCAGGACCCCCCCCAAGATGGGAAGGGAGGGTTCTTAAAAACCACGACCACAAAAGCCACACATGGCTTCTAACGCCCCAGTGAAGATAGTGTCGCTCAACGTCAAAGGACTTCAAAATAATAGAAAAAGGAGGCTTGCCCTCCAAGACATGAAGCAGGCAGGGGGAGACATCGTATTCCTGCAGGAAACCCACTTCACATCACAAGACCCCCCAAATTTATTCAAAAAAGTGTTTCCAACATGCTTTTTCGCATCATTTAGTAGTAAAAAGCGGGGAGTGGCTATACTAATCAGACAAGGAACTCCATTTAATCATGTCAAAACGACCATGGATCCAGAGGGTAGATTTCTCGTGGTATATGGCTCCTTAGCGGGCTCAGCAATCGCTCTAATCAATGTATATGCCCCAAACGAAAATCAAACAGAATTTCTGAAAACAGTGCTTGAGGGCATCGACCCGGGATATCTGTCATCGATGATAGTGGGAGGAGACCTAAACATGGTCTTTAACCCCACCGAGGACAGATCCCACTCCCAAATCACGGGGAAAAGGTTCAGGGAACTAATGGATGAGTTCTCATTGGTGGACATATGGAGATCACAACATCAGGGCCAGAGAGACTATACCTTTTACTCGGCACCTCACCAGACCTATTCACGCATAGATCATTTTCTGCTGACCAAAAACATCCTAGCGGCAGCCACGAAATCAGACATCGGCCCCATCACGTGGTCAGACCATGCCCCAATCACCTTGACCCTATCCACACCATTCGAAAAGACGACATCGTATTCCTGGAGATTGAACGACTCCCTATTGAACCACCCCGAGATAGAGAGAGAGAGATCAGAGCCTCCCTCAAGGACTACTTTTTCTTTAACTCAGGGTCGGTGTCATCTCCAGCGATCCTATGGGAAGCCCATAAGGCGGCAATTAGAGGCAAATTTATCTCTATTGCCTCACATAGGAAAAAAGTGAACCAAAAATTGATTTCGGAACTTACTGATAACATCCTAAAATTAGAGCAATCCCATAAAGCTAATCCTGCAAAAAAAAACCTATAAAGCCCTAACAATAGCCAGACAAAAGCTCAAACAGACCCAAATGGAAGACGTGGAAAAAGCCCTTAAATTGACTAATCAGCATTATTATGATAAAGGTAACAAGGCGGACAAGCTTTTGGCCAGCAGATTACGAGGCATCCAAAAAAGGTCCCAAATAACAGCGATCAAGAATAGGTCTGGCGAAACACAATACAGTGACAAAAAAATAGCAGCGGAGTTCACAAAATATTATACAGAACTTTATAACTTACGACCTAAAACTGGTCGGTCAGAACCAAAAGCATCAGAAGCGATCAAAAAATACTTAGATAAATGTCAACTCCCTACCCTGACTGAAGAGGAAAATGAGATCCTCAACGCGGAGATCACGAAAGAAGAATTGGAAGAAACGGTAAAAGCATTAAAGATCTCCAAGTCTCCTGGCCCCGATGGCTTCACTAATGTCTACTATAAGAGATTCTTGCCCATACTATCCACGCATCTACTAAAAATGTTCAATCATTTTATGGAGGGAAATTCGATCCCCACCTCCATGTCCCTAGCCAACCTAGCCATAATACATAAGGAAGGCAGAGACCCGATGCAATGTGGAAGCTACCGTCCAATCTCCCTTCTCAATAACGACCTCAAACTATATAGCAAAATTTTGGCCAACAGATTAAACCCCATTCTACCGAGGCTAATTAACATTGACCAAGTCGGATTCGTGACAGGTCGACAGGCCTCGGACAACACACGTAAAATAATTAATATTATTGAGCATATCCACCTCACAGGAACCAAAGCAATATTACTCAGCCTAGACGCAGAGAAGGCGTTCGATAGAATTGACTGGCTATTTTTAGACCATACTATGCGTAAATTTGGCTTTCGAGACGCATATTTAAAAGGGGTCCGCAGACTTTACCAAGATCCATCCGCAACGGTAAAATTACCAGGAGGCAATGCCCAGAGTTTTGGCATTCAAAACGGCACGAGACAGGGGTGCCCCTTGTCCCCTCTCCTCTTCGCACTAACTATAGAACCCCTGGCAGCTACAATTCGAAACAACGTAGATATTCAAGGGATAGAAATTGGGCGTACGCATTACAAAATATCCTTGTTTGCAGACGATATAATCCTAACACTCTCAAGACCCCAGATTTCCCTCCCAAACTTACAAAAGAGCTTTTAGACTTCGGAGCTATATCAGGTTATAAAATTAATAACGATAAATCCGAAGCGCTAAACCTCAACCTGCCAGAGATGAAACTCCTTAAACTAAATTTTAACTACCGATGGTGCTCCTCCTATATCAAATATTTGGGAGTAAAGATATCGGGGAACTACCATTCTCTATACCATCATAATTATCCGGCCCTCTTTCAGAAAATTAAATTAGACCTAGATAAATGGGGAGCATACCAAATTTCATGGATCGGGAGAATGATCTCGGTGAAAATGAACATACTCCCCAGATTACTATATTACTTCCAGACACTCCCGATCCACATCCCTGGCACAGAATTGAAAAATATCCAGAAACAAATTCTCCACTTCATCTGGCAGGGGAAAAAAACAAGTCGCAGGAACAGTTCTACTTGCTTCAAGGGGGAGAGGGGGCTTGGGAGTCCCCGACATTATGCGGTACTACCAAGCCACCCAGTTAAGGCAGGTAGTAGTATGGAACGCGGAACCCGGCCAATATTGCTGGCTAGACATAGAAATGCAATACGCCGGCACGCCTTCTCTGCCAGCATGCCTTTGGTCCCTGAGCAGGGAAGACTTGCAGAAAAACAAATTCCAATTAGGACCGATGAGGCATACATGGGAGACCTGGACGAAATGCAAACTGAAATTTAAGCTCACAACCACCAAATCTCAACTCATACCAATTACCCAAAACACCAAATTCCCACCAGGCTGTGAGCCCAGACAATTTGAGCAATTCACAATCAAAAACATAAGGGCGATTGCTGACTTCCTGAGCATTGGGGAGTTCCTGAGCTACCAAAGGCTACAAAACAATTACGAAATACGGGGATTGAACGTCTTCAAATATCTCCAAATTTGGCACTACGCCCAATCAATATCACCAACGTTGGAATTTCCCCCTCTCACGAACTTCGAAAGACTATGCAAAGAGACATCACACCAAAAAGGTCTAATAACACAAATATACTCAGAACTAGAAAGGGCAACAGATGCTCCGGTTCATGACTACATGCTCCATTGGGCAGCAGAATTGGGCATAGTTATAGACCAAGAGGACTGGGAAAGTATTTGGGACTCAGCCTCAGGAACTTCCATATGTACCACAATCAAAGAAAACATATACAAAATACTGTTTCGCTGGTATCTTACCCCAGTTAGAATAAATCAAATCTACCCTCTGGCTTCCGACCTATGTTGGAGAGGCTGCGGACAAAAGGGTGACATGGCCCACATATGGTGGTCATGTCCAGAAATTCAGAAATACTGGGAAACCATACAGACTCTAATCACAGAGGTCACAGACCTCACAATACCCATTGATCCGCTGACCTACTTGCTGGCCAGGCCAATCGAGAACATTGACCGCCCAACAAGTGAATTGATCTCCTTCATTCTCACGGCGGCTAGATGTGCGGTGGCGGCCTCATGGAAGAAGGTGTCTCCCCCCCCCCCTAGGCAAACTGTTAAAAACAGAATACAGGAAGTTATGTTAATGGAAAAGCTTTCGGCCTTCCTAAAAAGGAAAACGGAGCCCTTTTATAACACATGGGAACCGTGGCTGTCCCGTATGGCAGATTAACGATAACCATCTCCCACAACAGAAGACAGTAGTAGCGGAGGAATATCGTGCAATGGACTGAGGAGGAAGGGCCCTCCCATCCCCAGACCCCGCCCCCCCCTCTCCATCTCTCCTTCCCCGCCTCTCCCCCTCCCCCCCCCACTCTCTGTTTCTATCCTCACGCCAACCCTGCCGACCCACGCTTGAAGGTCAGGGGCGCGTTGAGTCTTTCCCTCTTACTGTCATTAAAACAAGAAAACCTGTATTAGGCAAAATGATGTTTATTCAGCATACAATGTATTTCAAATCATGCCTAATAAAAAACTTTTGGAAAAAAAAAAAAAAAAAAGCTGCTACCCACAATAAACATTAAAAACACAACAACACTAATACCCACCTCTTCTACCACATGATTGATACCAGAGGCCGTGTGTGTCTGGGGGTCCTCATGTGGTCCCCATGGTTATCTGGGGGCCCTTGGGTGGTCCCTGCAAGTGTATGGGGGCCCTCAGGGCTTGTATCTTGGGAAGTTGGGTGTCCGCGGACTTGAAATCAATCTGGTTCACTGACGAATTGACGAGATAAGGCATCAGCCTTCAGGATCTTGGTACAGGGAATGTAAGAAATAATGTAATTGAACCTTGAGAAGAAGAGAGCCCAGCGGGCCTGACGAGAACTGAGGCGACGAGCACCTTCAATATACAATAGGTTTTTATGGATTGAAATAGGATTTTCGGTGCCCTCCAGGAGATGTCTCCATTCTTGTAGAGCAAGTTTGATGGCTGAAAGTTCTGTTACCAACGTCGTAGTTTTGCTCTGCGGAGAATTTCTTTGAGAAGAACCCACAGGGATGTAATTTATCATGAGGAGATTGCCTTTGTGAGAGTATTGCTCCTGCTCCGATATCCGAGGCGTCTACTTCTAAAGTGAAAGGGAGAGTAGGATCTGGGCGACGTAAGATGGGGGCAGAAACGAATGCATTCTTAAGAGACTCGAAGGCCTGGCATGCTTCAGGGGACCAGGAGAAGGATCCGCGCCTTTCTTAATCAGGGCAGTGATAGGGGCCATAGTGGCCGAGAAGTTACGGATAAATTTACGGTAATAATTGGCGAAGCCAAGGAATCGTTGAATCGCCTTGAGAGAAGTAGGTTGGGGGCAATCTAGAACTGTTTTGAGTTTGTCAGGATCCATAGCGAACCCTTCATCAGAAGTAATATAGCCTAGGAAGGAGGTGGAGGTTTGGTGAAACATACATTTTTCCATCTTGGCGTAGAGATGATTCTTGCGTAGGCAAGAGAGAACTAACTTAGTGTTCTGGTCATATTAGATTCTTGTTCCATATCACTAGCTGACACTTTCCACTCTGTTGAGGAATCCTGGGCCCTATAGAGTGGGAAGTGTCAGCTAGTGATACAGAACAATCTAATACGACCAGAACAGACCTATCACACCCGACACCCCACTTACCTCTTCCATTACCACAGAGACCTGGAACATCTTCCTCTTTTTTAGAGGATCCGGGCCTCTATACTCATACACCCATAAGAGGAAAACAAGAAGGGGAAAGGGCGGAGTACTTGAGAGATCGAGAAAAATGGGCATATCAAGAACAAGGGATGAACTTAGTGTGCTGGATGTGTTCTGATATGGATTTTGAAAAAATGAGAATGTCATTGAGGTAAACTATGACAAAGGTGTTAAGGACATCACGAAAACTCTCATTCACAAACTCCTGGAAAACCGCTGGTGCATTACAAAGTCCAAAAGGCATAACCAAATACTTGTAATGGCCGTCGCGTGTATTAAAGGCTGTCTTCCATTCATCTCCTTGTAGTATGTGTATAAGGTTGTAAGCCCTACGGAGATCGAGTTTAGAGAAAATGGTAGCGTCTTGCAAGCATATATTTGTTTAACATTTTCTGTTGGGCCAATTTTAATCCTTAGCAGCACGCTCCTAGAGGGCAACACTAATACGGTGTAATTAATATATTTAGCCAATCACCTGCAACTGCTTATTGAGCAGTCTGTGGGAGGCCAGCCCCTCCTTCTTCTAGGTATATAATCTCCTAGCTAGGTCCCTATATTTCACTATTCACTTTACTTGCAGACATGTGAGTGTCTGTACTGGTATATAGCAGTTTTTAACTGCACTATGTTATATAAGCATATGCTTGAATATATTAACCCTTTCACATAACATTAGTTTGCATTTAGCGTAGGTACCTGCTATAGAAACTTACCTTGACGTGGTTAGCAGGCTTGGCATTATTTGATCAAAGGATGTAACCAAAAGTCTCCTTTAACTTATAGATTTTCACACTATATATATATATTTATCCCCATTTATTGCTATCGCAAAGGGAGAAGCACAGGGATTCACTGTCTGTTTTTCACATTTGTATGGCCAATCTCTTCGCCAGCTGCATGCTCCTTACATGGAGAAGCGCGGCGATTATTCTTTTATTCATTCTCTCCCGTCTTGATTACTGTAACCTCCTGCTGTCCGGCCTTCCTGCCTCTCACCTGTCTCCCCTACAATCTATCCTAAACGCTGCTGCCAGAATCACTCTACTCTTTCCTAGATCTGTCTCAGCATCTCCCCTCATGAAATCCCTCTCCTGGCTTCCGATCAAATCCCGCATCTCACACTCCATTCTTCTCCTCACTTTTAAAGCTTTACACTCTTCTGCCCCTCCTTACATCTCAGCCCTAATTTCTCGTTATGCACCATCCAGACTCTTGCGTTCTCCTCAAGGATGTCTTCTTTCTACCCCCTTTGTATCTAAAGCCCTCTCCCACCTTAAACCCTTTTCACTGACTGCCCGACACCTCTGGAATTCCCTTCCCCTCAGTACCCGACTAGCACTCTCTCTATCCACCTTTAAGACCCACCTTAAGACACTTGCTTAAAGAAGCATATGAATAGCACTGTGGATATTCTGAACACATGATACATAAAGCTTGGCCCCCTGCAGACGCACGTACCAGAACTCCCTCCTACTGTCTCTGTACATTGTCCCTACCTACCAATTAGACTGTAAGCTCCTCGGGGCAGGGACTCCTCTTCCTTAATGTTACTTTTATGTCTAAAGCACTTATTCCCATGCTCTGTTATTTATTTGATTACCACATGTATTACTACTGTGAAGCGCTATGTACATTAATGGCACTATATAAATAAAGACATACAACACAATTTGTTTTACATTTTCTGTTGGGCCGATTTTAATCCTTAGCAACACGCTCTTAGAGGGCAACACTAATATGGTGTAATTAATATATTTAGCCAATCACCTGCAACTGCTTATTGAGCAGTCTGTGGGAGGCCAGCCCCTCCTTCTTCTAGGTATATAATCTCCTAGCTAGGTCCCTGTATTTCACTATTCACTTTACTTGCAGACATGTGAGTGTCTGTACTGGTATATAGCAGTTTTTAACTGCACTATGTTATATAAGCATATGCTTGGATATATTAACCCTTTCACATAACATTAGTTTGCATTTAGCGTAGGGACCTGCTATAGAGACTTACCTTGACATGGTTAGCAGGCTTGGCATTATTTGATCAATGATGTAACCAAAAGTCTCCTTTAAACACTATATATAGTTTATTGCTATTTATTGCTATCCCAAAGGGAGAAGCACAGGGATTCACTGTCTGTTTTTATAAAGCACACTGCCTGTACCCAAAATGGCCACAGTGAGCAGAAAGGGCAGGAGAGACAGAAATCCTGGACTGTAGTGAAAACCCGGCACGGATCGAGCAGACTCCTTACACCAACCCAATAGGTGTATATTGGGTGATAGTTACCGGTAAGAAAGAAAAACACAATGTCGAAGGTTTAAATATATGCCACAAAATGGAGAGAAGGCTTATCTCATCGGTCTGATCAACTAAAGGTAAACTTAATATAAAATGTCCCACCACTTTGAGAAGTCGATGGGTCTCTTCAAGCCCTGCTTCTGCCTGACTTGTTAAGCTCTAATATTAGATTTTTTCAAATGCCAGCAGCATCCCAATGTCCTTTACAATATTGATTTAATACTAGAATTTCACTGTGTGATTTACATATACAATTAATTTTGCATTTGCAGTCCTTTACACATTGGTTGTGTCAACACATTAAAATTAATGGACATAAATAGCCATGTATCATTTTCATGTTCTGATGTATGCAAATAGTTAGGAAACGGAGTGTGTTTCAATAATGAGCCAAATACAGGAATATCAACGAGGTATACTACTGTAGATATCTGACAGGCTTCAATGACACACAGGAAATGCTGTAATTGTGGATGTGCGAAGAAGTAAAGACATGGATAATTCCTGTCGTTTTCAGAATCATAGGTCGCAAGTGCATATTGTCAAATGTCCTTGGAAATTTCCATTGCAGACTTAGAACTTAAACTCCATGGGGTTGATAAATGAATGCAGTTTTGGAGCAATATTTATGTAAAGATTGTATTTGTCTTTCTTTTGTCTTGAATCAATGTCAGTGTATTATTAATATATTTTGCCACAATGTGGCCCATATTCATCACAGGGCCCAACTTGACACATATTTTAATCTTTTCCCCTCTTGCTATCAATTAGGTCTATTTAGCAAAGTTTCCTGGCTGCAAAACTGAGGCAAAATTGGACTAAAAAAGCACCAAATTGAGTTTCTCAATTATAAATCTGATGATGTTTTCCTTGCTCCAATTTTGGGAGACTTTGATATATACTGTAGACGCTATAGTCTCAAGGTGCCTTGCTCCAATTTTGCCCTGTGCGTCAGCTTATATTAGGGTTCGTTTTGTTAGTCCTTAATTATCCAAATTAAAACACTTTTGTAACATTATTCCTATGGCTACTAATACCTCAATACCATAAATCAGATTTCTTGGTATGGTTTAAATAAAATACCTCTCCCATTAAAAAAGCCTATGGCACCGAATGTTAATTTATTAATTATCTACTTACTGCAATATACAACAATCCTTTAGCTAAATGAAAAATGCATTCATCCGAAAAACAAATAAATGTACTATACAACATTTTATTATTTTATGTGTGATTTATTTACCTCATTATACTTGTTACAGAGGCTTTAATAATGGTCAAAACGTGAATATAGACAATAAACTTCTGCTTTTCAGTAGATATACAGTAGTGTGATTTTTAGAAGACTGGGATTTGCCAAACATTGCTTCAAGCTCATATTATGATCTATACTATAGAATGCTTCATTAGTACAATCAAGTTAATTCAGAGACACAAAACAATACTTCATAAAAGTTTCACAGATACAATATTTTGTAAAACCTTGTGCTGTTCATTATTTTGATACACAGAATGTGCCAGGTGCTTAAATCTAAATTTTCATTACAAATGCTTAACATTTTTTGGAGCAATATAAACTGAAGTGTAAAATAAAAAGAGAGATATATGTTTTCTTCTCAGGACCCCAAAGTGCATGTCTCCGATTTATGAAATGATGTAAAACATTGGAAGTATCATTCAATCTGAATTAAGTGCTTTTAAATTCATTTATAGCTAGTCTGGCTTCTGGCTCTTCTGAAGAGCACAAACTTGTTGCTGCCATTAATAATAGAAGGTAAAAAAGAAGGGAGTGGAAATATGTTTGTGCTGTTCTACAGAAAACAGAAGGCAGAGGGAAGCTCAATAAATCTCAATACACTTCACCTTTCCAGTGTCATAAGTTACATCACAAATCAAAGCTGGTTGCATCTTGACCCCCCCAGAAGAAAAAAAAGATATAGGAATAATATTCCCTCTTTTATTCCCTAGAGTTTCCTGGATAACACTGAACTGCCTCAAAAATGATCAGGTTACAACTAACATTTGTGAATGAATACAAGGTTGAAGAGCTAATAGTAACATAGAAACAGATTTGACCACATACAGTATTGGGCCATACTTACTAAGCAGTATTAAGCCATAAGATGACACCTTACCATTCAAATTGTTCAATGTCGTACAGCACTGTAAAGGTTTTTTAATGGTTTAGCACCGCTCAGTAAGTATGGCTTTATGACTGTGGTATGTTGATTGCAGGTGCAGACAGCAATATATTCTTGTATCTTTGCATTCAACACAAGTTCTTCCTTCATATACATATCCTGCATAGGGGATAATTCAATAATCTGAAGTGGGCAATCACATCATTATCGGTTGAAAATGCACCATCTAGGTCAATGGGAGTTTTTAGTCAATAAAGTGTGAACGACCGCTGTGGAGTGTATTCATCTGACCCTTAATGGTATCAGCATCAGATAATTTTATTAACAAAAGTACAACAGGTGCTTGGATATTCTTTGCTCCTAAATTTTTCAAGAACCAAGCATTTTAAGTGCAACAGAACACAATTGTATGATGCCATCAATATCCCATACATAACATCAACATATTAATACAAAAGAAAAATCAAAGCATATGTTTGAGTCTAGCAGTACATTAGTGGAAAATAATTGGGCCGCAAACATATTTTATCTGGTAAAATGATAATTATCCCACTTAATATTCATCCCCTAAGAAGTTTTCAGTACAAAGTCTTTCTTTCAACACACTAAGAATAATTTCATCTCTATATATCTTATCACCTTTCAAAGATCATATTTACTTTATACTTTCCTAAAAAAAAAAAAAAAAACACTTTCCCAAAATTCAGAAAGCAACTAGTTACCAGTGAGTATAACTTTTGCTAAGCAATATATATAAAAATATATATATAAGGTATATAAATTCTGGTGCTTTTTAAAAATACTTATTAATGCAAAGCTGTTTAGGAGCAAGGTATATTTTATTTTTTTAGCTGAGTGTACACCATGCTAAATTAAAATCTTTGTTAACTGATAGATTAGAGCTTTCTAATACGGAAATGTTTCCATCTTTTATTTCAATGGAATCTGTTTTCTTTCGTGAATTACATATATTTTTGTCTTTTTCATTATTTTTCTTGTCTTGTATAATGAATACATTTTTTTCTACAAAGCAACATTAGGCTTCAGTTGTTATACATTTTCTGCTTGTATAATGCTTGTTACAAACATTTATTACAATAAAAAACTAGCAAGGGATTATTCAATGAGTGGAGTAGAATACAGGAATAAGACATACAGGAGTATTGCAGGTGATTTATTTATATATCTTGGTTCACTGCTAATGTACAAGGCAAAAGCGTATTGCTGTTGCCAGGTTTATGCACAAAGAATGTTATACTTGGTGACAGAAGACAGATCCTTAAAAAACTTAATCCAATTAAAAGGCATGAGCCATTACAGTAACTAGCATTACGTTAGAGCCTTTTTCTTCTCCTTTTGATGTGAAGAAGAAATTGCTGTGCTGTTTTGCAAATTGGTCCCACTTTTTATGTGATGAATCAATGTCAGCCAGGTCAACATTGCTTATGAAGTGCCGACTAACCTAGTCTTACTAACTGCAGGATATACAATTTTCCTCTATGTTTTAAAATCCTTCCTGGGTTGTCATTGTGTATTTTGTGAAAGTAACAGAGTGCAAAAGTAATGCAAACGAGTTTAAAGAGGAATTGCTGTTTTGGGGCATATGTACTAAGAGCATATTTTTGATCGTCAACATTTTAGTGCTAAAAGATAGTACAAACCTTCATAGAAAAGTGCACTGTATACAGTATATGAAGGCTTCATACAAATAAAGCATTATTAGTTGTTTGAAATGAATTTTGACGCACTGTTATGTTGAATAACTGATACAATTTAAATTAAAACAGAATTGTGTGAATTTCTTATTTATAACTAGTATGCCTACTAGTAAATATAAATTATTAGTGATACTGTTTAGAATTGCTATACTGTGAAAATAACATATTGGGGCCTATGCAGAGAGCAGCGCTATTTCGAAATTCGCCATTTTTTGGAGATAATCGCGCAGAAAACAGCAGAAAATGGAGATTTCCGAAAAACGCGCCAATTTTTCTTTTCTATTTGTAAAACTCGCCTCGCGGCTGGCGAAAACCTCAATCTCGCCAGTTTTACAAATATCCTAATGCAGAGAGCCGCGAACGGCATCTAGCGGCTGTTCGCGCCAATAAAATGGCGCTATTGTCTCCTTTTTCCCTCGCCAGAAAAAATTGGCAAGAAGCGGCCGCTCGCGGCCATTGCAAAGGGAAAAAAAAAGGCGCGCATTTGTTTTTACAAGTTTCTGAAGCGCGCATCTCGCCAATTTAAACTCGCCAGACGCATCCATGTTAAACATAGCAGAATTCGCACTTTTCTGCATATGGAGAATAAAACTCTCCAAAAAAGCTACTTTTTATGAAATTCGCCATTTTTCAAATTCGCTGCTCTCTGCATAGGCCCCATTGTGTTAACCTATTGTTTACAATGAAATGTGTGCTGCAGCAAATACATTTTTAGTTGATACATATCAATTTAATTCTGCTCTAATACTATTCACAGACATTTGAGGGGTTTTGCCAACTTGAAGTTAGTGAATGATTTTTAAGCACTTTCTAATTATTTTGTTGTACACAGAAACATTCTTTTTCATTACCTACCATTAATATCTGGTCGCATAGCACAGTCCACTTCTGTACAGCAATAAAAGGTAAAAGCAATTGTTTTGATTGCGCAGATTCCAAAACATTAATGTAGTACATACACACAAAAGCACAATTTAAAATTAGATTTCCAAGCACCAATTTTGAGCCAAAAAAGACGCTTGCAACACTTAGTACATAGGCCCCTATGTGGTAAACTAATCCTATTTAGGTTACTTTAATAAACATTAATTTATTAAGACTCTACACTTCACAGACATATTCTTGATGTTGTAGTTAAACAACACAGCTTCAGGTTGAACGATACCTCAAATTGATAACTGATATTTAATGTATTAATAATAAAAGCTTTCAAGGTTGTCAATGTCGCTGATCTAAATGTATTTAGATGAGGAACTAGTGTTTTTTTCCCACTAGCTAACATGAAACCCACCTCTGTTTGACAAAGAAACATTATTGTGCAATTTTCCTCAAACCACATAATCTGTGTTTAGATAATTGAATTTCAGATACTTCTATGCACTTTGGTCTATTTGTAGAGCAGTTGAGTGAGTGGGTTCTTCATAAGATTCTTCTGTGTCTTCAGGCATTGGTTTATAATCAGTGCTAAATGGATTCTCGCTTTCAAATTCCAGTTCATTCTCACCTTCTTCCTCGTCTTCAATGATAGAGAGCTCAATGTTATTCACTACTTGACTTTCTTCTGTCTTGGTCTCTTTCTGCATTGAATCTACTATTGCTTTTATCTCCTCATGAGGAAATGACACTTCAGATGTCTTCTCACTCAATGAACTCTTATCATGATCATCCACAGCTTTCTCTGCTACAACTTCCATAGTAGATTCGTCTGTGTTTTCAGCAGGAGTCTCGCCATCCTGTGTTGTCTTCACATTGAAAGTAAGTGGGGCAACTTTAAACGATGAACTTTTTGACGATTTGTTTTGGGATTGGGTGAAAGACTTTTTAATTTTTTCCCTCCTTTCTGGCGACACAATCTTGGTGCTGATTTTGTTCATCTTCTTCTCAATGTTTTGACGAGAAAAGGCCTTCTTCAGGCTATCTACTTTTTTGAGGCTTGATCTTTTAATTTTTTCAGCTCTGGTTTGTTCTAACTTTTCATCGATGCTGTCATCCTGTGCATCATCTTCAGGATTTATTTCATCATCTGAAGACAGGTCAATTGTGTGCATTGTCTCCTCCGGATTCTTATGGTCAGTGGACTCTTCATGACCTTCTGTTATGCTTGGAATGGGTGTTGGTTCTTTCACAAAGAGATTTGCAGGTATTTCATTTTCTTCCTGAAATGTATAATAAAGTTTAGTAACTGTAATTAAGACTTATACGGTAGACACAATACATGTTCAAGGAAAAGTCGTTCTTATGCAATGAGTATGGAAGCAAAATAACATATTAGTACTTGATAAAACTAAAATCTGAAATCAAACTAACCTCGATGTGTGAAAAAACTCTACAATGCACTGCAAGCGACTACAGTAGTGACATGTTTAAGAAAGTACAGTATAGTATGGCCGAGCTCATGGTGGCGGTGTGGGCCACGGTGCACACTCCTGCAGCCCCAGCGATGTGTGCACGAGGCTACAGGAGATTGGGGAGGCTGTCGGGGGCGTGGCAAACGTGTCACAGACGCGTCACAGAGATGGTTCACCCTCATTGGCTGAACCAGCTCACATGACGCTGTCACGCGACTGCAGCCCGAAATCTCAAATTGACTTGTCTCAGCAAAATGTAGCAGCATCAACGCGTGCAGCGCCGCAGGCACTTAAGGAAGTGCAATAGCAAATCAGGTAACAGTCCCGAAAGTGCGCGCGCACACAGCAACGCCCCCACCATGAGCTCGGCCTAAGGCTTTAAAGCAGCCGTTCAAGCTGCGTTTTTTTTTTAATTTTTAATTTTTTTATTTTTTTCTACCATTAATATGTGCATCAATACAATCCACACAATGATAAGTAATTAGCTGAATTGCCAATCGATCCTTTCTCCTGTTGATCGATCAGCGAAGATTCGGATTGACTCAGTATCTGTGACTTTGTAAATGGTTGCTATAGAAACAGAAGGCTTGTTACATTACAATACATTAAAAATTTAATTCAGAGTTGTGTAAAAAAATGCTACATGTATTTTCTCATAATACAGAGCTGATTTATTTTAAAAAAAAAACCACACGTAGGATATTGCTTGGTCTGCAGCTTCAAATAGATATATGACTGATTCACATATGGTTTCTATACTAATATGTCTAAAAGTAATAAAGCAAAGTATAATAACATTGTATTGAAATGCATCTATTTATTAAATGTACATATAGTATACAGATGTAGCCTATTTAATTTACCTTTGGTTATTGTTACTCTAACAGATGCAAAGCCTAGCCAGGGGCAAAGTTGCCAATTGCTTTAAAATGTAGCAGATGAGACTGGCTGCAACTGCATCTTTCCACTGCACAAGGTGCCATATATACTAAGCAGTCTTCTGCCATACTGCACCTCCAAGTGCAGGAAGACACTATAAGGCCCATATCCATCAAGGCAATTGTGCGGCAGAAATGAGCACCATACTTTATGCATAAATCAAAGCCATATTGAATACAACAAGAATTTGTCCCAGAATTGCCCCTTTTACCCTGATACATAGGGTCTATAGCAGGCCTGCACAACTCCAGTCCCGGAGGACTGCAAACAGGCCAAGTTTTCAGGATATAACTACTTCAGCACAGCTGGCTCAATTAGTGGCTCAGTATGACAGAGCCACTAATTGAGCCAGCTGTGCTGAAGTACAGTAGGGATATCATGAAAACCTTGCCTGTTTGCGGCCCTCGAGGACTGGAGTTGTGCAGGCCTGGTCTATGGTATCAATGTAGGCAAAAGTTTTTTTTGATGCATTGCTCAGTTTTTTGGAACAGTTTCTTCCATCTGATGCAGAATGTTAGACATGCACCACTTCAGATACAGAGGATTTGGAGGCCAAATAAAAGGAAAAAAAGAATAATTCAGAGATGTAGACTTTGATACATATCATTATTATAAGCCATAGAAGAAAGATGCGAGTCGCTCAGGGTTCAACCCCCTCTTTTAATGTGTATCAGACATTGACCCAAATGACACTACAATCTTCCAAATAGTGAGGAGTGGAGACCTAGTAGGTACAATTAGACTACTCAAAACATATAAAATGAACAGATCCTACAGTACAGGCATACCCCACATTAACATACGCAATGGGACCGGAGCATGTATGTAAAGCGAAAATGTACTTAAAGTGAAGCGCTACCATCTTTTCCACTTATCGATGCATGTACTGTACTGCAATCATCATATACGTGCATAACTGATGTAAATAACGCATGTGTAACAGGCTCTATAGTCTCCCCGCTTGCGCACAGCTTTGGTACAGGTAGGGAGCCGGTATTGCTGTTCAGGACGTGCTGACAGGCGCATGCGTGAGCTGCCGTTTGCCTATTGGGCGATATGTACTTACTCGCGAGTGTACTTAAAGTGAGTGTACTTAAAGCGGGGTATACCTGTACAGTACTTTGTTGCAAAATGCACTCAAGTGGCAAGTCAAATGGGCACCTGTTAAAAATGTACTTTTAATAGATTCCAAAAATGTAAAAAGATGCGGGGGAAAATAAGTTAAATTTATTTAAACCCATCATTAAAATATAATCAAAAGGGGCATATCCGTGTGTGGTTAAATACATCTAGTAGAGAAAAGGACTAACTTTTGGCAACTTGGCAACTATTAATTTATTCTGGCATTACTAATAACTAGAACCAGTGCAAACAGTAAACACACATAATAGTCTAGCATCAACTTAGGCGGTTCATCACTCTATCAGGATATGGTACAGAAGTGTCAGTCAATCTGTTGTTACGAATGTAACAATACACCTTATTGAGAAATGTAATTTAAGTTTTGAGTATTAATTATCTGTTACCAATTGCAGCTGGGGAAAACAGATGAGATAATGCCAATTCAATATAGACAAATAACAGTAGTAATATGCTCAAAAAGTCAATAAAACAGGTCAAGACCCAATTGAACAATTTCAATAATGTTCATGATGGCTACTACATGTGCCATTAGGTGTATTTTTAATAAATCAGCAATGCAGTGTGATAGAGGTACAGTACTCCTATCTGTTCAGGCACCATTAAGCAGTATATCACGAATCTCTAGTTCTTAATAGGATGGTAGGGGTCCATAAATCAAATGGAGCAATGGATAAAAGAGAAAAAAAAACACACCCAACTGTATACAGGGTCTTTAGACTGACAATCACCCTACAGAAATATGCAGAGCAACGGATAGAAATCTTGAACATAATAATGATCCCAAACCTCAATGGAGTACTGAGTTGGAGTTTCCTACAGTTGCCTCTAAACTCATATTGAACCCCCACCCCCACAAGTTGTCTGCTAGAAATTAGTTAGAGATGCTGCTTCACCAAGTTGCGCGTCCAAGCAGAGATCTCTACCCTCTCTGGCTTCCACGTCTCGTGATTCGGACACACCGTGTGATCATACACCCGACACGCATTTTCCTCCACCAGAGAGCTTTCTCAAGGGCAATCAATAGTCCTTTCACTCCGCCAGCTATATATATACACACACACATTACTGGTAGTCATAGCAACCAGACATATTTAGAATTTTAACTCCTAGAACGTCATGTGGAGCCCACATTACGAGACAATAGTTATATCTGAGTGATGATCCCAATAAATATTACTGTATGAACAGTGCTCAAAATTTGAAAGTAAGAATAATAAATAAACAACATTAAAAATATAATGATAAAACCAGTAAGGAAACTGGAAAAAAATAAATGAATAAGCATATCCAGTATTATTCCAAATTAACCGCATTTTAATGTACTTAATGTTTAGAATAACCTCATGGTTATGATTTCAAATAAAAGGGCTAAAGGTGAAATCTTCATTTAAACTCAATGGGCGCAATTCATTTTTGATGGAATTAATATGTTCTCTCACTTTTCTCCTTTGTGGTCTTATTATTTCCCCCAAATACTTTAGTTCACAGTCACACCTTATGAGGTAGATAACACCAGTGGTCTTGCAGTTAATAAAGTGTCTTATTTTATATTATAATTAATAAATAATTGTTTGTTCTTGTATAGCACTGCTAGTTTTAACATAGTGCGTTACAGAGATATTTTTGCAGACACAGTCCCTGCCCTGTGGAGCTTACAATCTATGTTTTTGGTGCCTGGCACACAGGGAGATAAAGTGACTTGCCTAAGGTCACAAGGAGCAGACACTGGGAATTCAAACTCAGTGCCAGTCAGTGCCTTTGCTCACTGAGCCACTCCATCTCCACAATATCATTAGTGCCCGAAAGAGTTTTGTGTAGTTCCATGAAGGGACACGCTTGCATGTGTTGCATTTAGAGCCTATTGTCCGAGCCGTTAGCAGTTGATAGTGACTATGTACCGTCATGTCACGAACATGTTTAACTTATCTGATCTAGAAGTAAATACTCTTCAAATTTCCTTACTCCAGGAGGGACTTTAATTTTGTCTTATTAATTTTGACTTTAATTAATTTGATTGTGTAAAAGACCTTAATGTTTTTGCAAAGGAAACTACTGTTGAACAAATATCAAAATAAAAGCCTGCCTCATTGCAACTAATGGGATGCGTTAAAGAGATAAACTTTATATGAAGGACTTTATTTTCTTCTTAGAAGATAATGATAATGTTAATGATTTTTCAGGATAGGGACCTTTCACAGATTTGAAAAATAAAAATGTGTTTACCTATGAATTCTTGTCCCCATATAGAATTTTTTGTGGAACTTGTCACATGGGACCTAGAGCAACTAAAACCCAAGTTGAGTTTGTGATGGCGAGGGTGTAACCAGGTTCACAATAAACGTTTAAGCCTGTTTGGTTATCTCTGATCCATGTAGTGGTGTTTGCGAGTGTCAGTTCTTGAGCCCACTGATTGTATCTGTATTGTATGACATTATGCGACAATAAAGAATTTGTGTTTTTACCTTTTCAGGAGTGCCAGCAAGCAGAGATTGCTAGGCTATGAGTTTCAAGGGGGGTTTTATGGAGAAAGTCTTGTCAGAATGTGCCTAACTAGTTGGGTTCCAGAGTTGCGTGACACGCCAAAAATGTACCTTTGAATCTGGTCGGATTCCCGAATACATAGAGACACATTCCTCCAGCAAAATCTCCCCTTGAAAACGCTTGCGCTTGTGCTAGGATTCCCTGCTTCAGCACAGACAGAAAAGTAAATGGGGCATAGGTATGTGAGATGTCCCTGAACATGTCAAGGGGTCCCTAGGTTAAGGGGGATATCCAAGTAATGTCCAGGTCACTCAGAACCTGTATAGGGGTTCTGGGGTACTCCAACCATGCATAAGGTTGTGAGGGATTTTATAAGTCCATTTTTTATAGTGTATGGGGTAATTGCTAGTAAGAAATAAAGTGCAGCTTTTTATTCTATTCCCCATACCAGCAGACTTATAATAGTTTAAAGGGTATAGTTTTATTAAACCGTGTGTTTTAAAACATATATGCTTGTGAACAGTGAACAGACATTATCCAATGTCCTGAGTGAGTCATTGGGCTACCAACTTTGGTGCCAGAATGTCTACTCAGACATCGGACTTGAAAGCCACAGAGGGTGCTAGAGGTGCGAAGGTCATCTGGACAGGATGGCTAGTGAAATATCCACGTCCTGGGATGAATGAACGTCCTCCGGACTACCATTTGCCTTCCTAGGCGTGGAGGCGCCTAGCCCAACAGGTGGCTTCTGAATACCAAGTGGCCAAAGTGTATGCCCTTGGCTGATTGAAAAGAAATCACTTGCCCGGCTTCAGGACACTGGCATCTCTCTGATTGGCTAGTAGGAAATTTCCCACGCTCGAATTGGATGTAGTATTTCATGAATTAACGCTGAAATACTATAAGAAACCTTCAGCCAATCTGGACATCAGATTCTAAGCGCCAGAACAGCAGTGGCAAATTTGAAACGACCAAAAGATGCTCTGAAAGAAATAGCAAAGACACGAGTTCTGAGAATTGAACGTAGCAGTTTCGGCTGGGATTACAAGCCGAATTTAGTTCCAGGACGTTTGGAGCTAACTCCCGGTGAACTTATTTCAGCACCTCTGGAGGAAATACAGCGGTGGTGTCAGGAACTTCATGCTGATTTGAGTTCCAGGAAATTTCGGGCTAGTAAAGACTCTTGTTTTATGTCTATTTAAGCTAGGAAAGTCTAGTTTTTTTTGCCCAGGTCCCAAGTAAGTGTGCATTTCTTATGTAGTTTGTGTTCCATTGTGTGTATGCCTTTTCATGTGAATACATTTACAATTTATTTCATCAACCTGTTTTGGTCAGTGAATGAACCCAGTAAAAAAGTGCAAATTGTCTGGTCTCCCGTGACAGAGTTCTTAAAGTAACCTAACAAAGGAGGAACACAAAGCCATAAGAGAAATGAGTTAGAGGATAGATCTGACCCTCAAGACCTCTGATAAAGGGGGAAACATAGTTATAGTGAAAACTGAGAATTCTCAGAAAAGAAAATTTCAAAGTGATAATAATTGTTTTAAGATTTTAACAAACGATCCCACCTCGACCTTCAGGAATTAAATTATCTCAATTTCAAAACCAGGTTTGATTAATAAGGTCATCAACAAAAAAATATTTGAGTACATGGATATGAAATATCCAACCATTGACACATTTTATTAGCTGCCTGAAGTTCATAAAAATCAGCACTATCCCCCTGGCAGACCAATTGTAACAGGAAATGGTAGTTTAACGGAGCAATACTAAAGTAATTAAGGTCATTTGTAACAACCTTACTGTCATATAGAAAGGATACCAAGGACACAGTTAGGTGACTTAAATATACCAGCATTATTCAAACAAATGGAGTAAGAGTCTGCCAATTCCTTTTTGCAAACGCACAGTTTGCGATTTCAAACACATAACGACTGTGATTCAAATGTTAGACTTCCTCGTTAAACATAATTATTTCATCTTTGATGGTAGATACTATTGCCAAGTAAAGGGAACAGTATCAGGTGCACACTATGACCCCCAAAGGGCTTAATATTGACGTTGATTTAGCTGGTTTACTTTAGATTTTGGTTGTGTTTTTAGTATTTTAGATGACATGTATTCATATGAAAGTTTTATGTATATTTGTTCTGATTTTTCATTTATACATACATTCATATTGACCTCCCTTATTAGGTTTTACTAATTTACACATTACCAACATCTTATTATATTATTTTTTATTACCTCTCATTCTCCTCCACTTATGACTCCGCCACCCCCCTTTTTTTAATGTACGGAAATTATAAAGGAATTGTATATACTGTATATGTTGGTTTTAACAGTGCTTCCTTGACACTTCTGTTGTATCCACTTTGAAACGCATACAAGTTTATTTTATATGCTAATACACCCCAGAACGCAAGGGGCTAATACTGGTTATTTAAGATATACAGTATAGAGCTTGCGCTGTGGAACATTGTCTAGCCCTGAGGAAGTGAGGTCACGCCCTCATAAAAAGCATAGGCTAAGAGATGCTGGCAAGAAGTCCGGAGGGTGATCGTAATGTGTGGCCTTGCTTGGTTGCCGTGGAAACTCAAAACCGGAAGTGGGGTGGAACCGTAGGCGGGAGCAAGCGAACAGGATGCCACAACAGCATCGTGAAGGACTAACTCCTATGCAGATAAGCTTAGATTTGTAATCATTTTTGTGAGTGCATTACTTTCCTCAACGGTCACCAACAGGCCAGATTAGGGATATCTCTGCTATAGCACAGATGGCTCATTTAGTGGCTTAGTCATTTTGAGCTACTGGAGTTGGCCACCCCCTGTACTACACCATAGAGGTCTTTGGTCTGTGTGCGCTTTTATCTTCAAGTATTCTTGGCATAACACTTTAGAAAACAGGGAATATCTCCATTAAAAGCAGCACTGGACACCTCTTGACTGCTAATACCACAAGGATTGTTTGCTTTGCACACCATCTGCATAATAAAGGATATTTATGTACAATATTATACCTTTTCCTACCAGGATTTTATAGAATAGGATTTTTGCTGTAGAGCATTTTTTATTTTTCATACTACAGTATACAGCTCAACCCCCTTATAACGCTGTGCTTGGGGTCAATTGAAACACATCGCGTCATAAGCGGACCGCATTAGAGATAATGTACAATTGTATGCATTGTATAATAAAGTATTTAAGATACCAATAATCGCGTTGTAAAGTATTCATAAATACGAAAATTGGGAGCCATGCTTGCATCGCGTTATAACGGGTTTGAGCTGTATTATCATTACTTCTTTGGGTCCTTCTTTCTTCAAAACTTCACATATGCTCCATGGATTGGAGCTAGCTTTGAGGCCGTGGAATATGAGATTCGGATATTACCAATGGTCTTCACTCCACTAAATAAATGTGAGTATATGGCAAAATCTTAGCTATGAAAAGGCACCAGATTTATCAAGGTAAAAAATCCTAATACTTCTTTTGGGACATTTCTCTTTAATATATCTGGCGTATTCTGAGTGTTTGAAATGGGAGTTGAAACGTAAAAGAGACAGTTATCCTGCCTGCTGAAGAGCACAGATTCAATATCACAACCAGATAATAAAGGAGTAGTAACTTAGATACAATACAGTAGGGATAAAAATGCATACTAAATTGTTCAGAACACAGGAGGCAAATATAGAGAGTGTACTTGCAGACTTGTCCTTAGACATTCTTTTGATGTTGCCAACGATACATTATATAGAAATGATAGCTCCATTAATGGTCATTAGCTTTAAATTATGGAAACATTACAAAGTGGCTATGGAACATGGTTTGCATATTAAAACGTTTGTGTTAAGTATATAGTATATTTTGTAAGTTAATTCAATGTTAGTATCATGAAAATTAAGCGTTTTAAAGGCTTGTGCAACTGTCCTGGAATATGAGCATAAAATTCCAAAATACAATTGAATACACTTTTAAAACATGTATGCTGAGAAGTGGCTAATGGATAGAATTAAATTCAATAAAATAATTAATTTCTGTTGGATGAGCCTGGAAAAGTGAAACAGTACAGTTATTTTAAGCTGTGATTGGAGTAAAAGAGGAGCATATGTTAGCTTAGGGGTCAGCGACCTGGCTCTTTCCGCACCTACATGCTGCTCATCCGAAGTTGCCGCTCCCCAGCTGCTGCCTCAGGTCTCTTGTTGCCGCTGGGCATCTCCCCAGCTGCTGGACTGCCTTCTACACTGTCCCATGCCGGGCCTCTTTGATACAGCTCAACCTCATTATAGCGCGATCCGCTACAACGCGAATCCGCTTATAACGCGGTCTGAGCATGGCTCCAGAACTTAAAACAGCAAGGCAGCAAAAAAGCAGCAGGTGAGGAAGCACACAGGAGCCTTTTCTGACCCCCCACCATTTGAACTTTATGAGCCTGATGAAGCCGATGAATTGGCGAAACGCGTAGCTCCTTCCTTGTTTGTTTCTGACCCACGGGGGCTTCCGTAGTCAGTGTGAGCTGCCGCAGTTACAGTCGCACGTAGTACTTCCATCCTCCTGCTTTCCGGACGCGGAGACAGAGTTATCTGCGACAGGACGCCTCACCTTGCCACGGCAGTTAACCTGGGACTTGTTCGATGTGAGTGATTTGTGAGTTGTTACTACACTCCAATAAATGTTTTGATATGTATGCTGATACAATTGCCTCACTTACCTTATACCGCTACACTGGGGAGGAACCGGGCCATTTTAAGGGCACAACAGAGGGAACTCTCTGCCAAAACCCTGCTTGTGAGCGGACACCTGATTTCTGTCCTGTTGATCGGTGTGGACGAGTGTGAAACCCCACAGATACCAATTGAAGTATCTGTACTTACACTTGGCTGTGTAAGTATTATAGACATCAATTATAATATATAATTCCTTATCCCCCCCTCTCCCTCAAAAGGCCCTGCCTTCTTTTGGGCTTTCATTTACGATCAGATTTTTGGATACTTGGATTGTGTTAACCCCTTGCTCCCCCTGTCTTCCGTTTCTCAGCAAAAAAGCAGCGCAAGGACCTTACCGATATCTCTCTCCTCACTTCATAGAAGCTCTCCTCTCTGCAGCCGCCCACGTGCTCTCCTCTCTGCAGCTGCCCACGTGCTCTCCTCTCTGCAGCTGTCGTGTGCAGGGTCTTTTTTTTTAAACATTCAATTAAATGCTTTATTGACTAACTGACACACAAATTGAACATTAGTACATTTTGTATAAGACACATTCAGGGCTTGAACTCAGGACCTTCCACTGATACTGATACCAATGCCTTACCTCTTACCACTTCACCATAGGCTGGGTGTGACAAGACATACCCTATACATATATTTATCCTCTGTAAGGAGAATGTACTCTGTTAACTGTTAAGTTTATTACTAGATGTCTGTGACATCACATAGTCCCTGTGGTGTAGATCAGCGGTGCGAAAACTGGGGGGCGCGAGACAGCCGGCGGGGGGGTGCGGGGTTTACAGAGGCCCCACGCGCTTCCTGAAGGCACTTAAATTAAGCGCAGGGCCTCTGTAAACCTTACTTACCTAGGCTCTGGCAGCTTCCTTCCTGCGTCGCCATGGCAACGCGGCGTCAAAATGACGCCGCAAGGTCATGTGACGTCACGTTGCTATGGCAACGTGCCGTCATGACGCCGGAGCGCAGGTAAGTGGGGGTTAGGGGGGGCGCGGGAGTGAGGGGACTGCCGACAGGGGGGCGCAGGGAAAAAAGTTTGCGCCCCCCTGGTGTAGAGGTAAGGTACTAATGTTCAATTTGTGTGTCCGTTAGTCAATAAAGCGTTTAATTGAATGTTTAAAGAATAAAAAAAAAAAAGACTTTGCACTTAGCTGCAGAGAGGAGAGCTTCTATAAAGTGAGGAGAAAGATGTCGGTAAGGTCCTCGCGCGGCAAAATGGAGGTTTAAAAAAAACAAATATGACTGCCGGTGAAATTTTAACACGATCCCAGTTATAACATGGTCTAGGGGCTGTGGACCCCAAGGACCGCGTTATAACGGGGTTCAGCTGTATTTTTTCCTTTCCCTGATTCTGATTACAGTAAGTTTGTCGTATGTTAATGCTTATACAGTACATACCTATTAGTGTGTAATTTCCCCATATACCTAATATGGGGAAAGTTTTATTTTGTTTGTAAAGATAGCAGTATAGCCTATATTTTACAGCCATTTGGTGATCTACAGAGCAGCACAAACTTCTCCAATTGCTTCATTCACAATCAGTATAGTACATCAAAGGGTCCATATATAAAGCAAAAAGGTTTTTTAACGCAAAATTAATGCATGTCAACCTCAATTTCAATTCCCCTTGTGTGCACCTATTTACTGTGCTCACATTTGTCCATCTTCACCAGCTGCACAAAGAAATAGACTATTCTGTATGCACTAAAAAATATTTATGTGCGCCATAAACAAACAGTGCGTCAAAATCCATTATATTTAATATTCTAGGACTCCATTGCCACAGGCTCAATACCACATGATTGGCGTAAAGCAGACGTGGTGCCTACATTTAAAAAGGGAGCGATATCACAATTACAGACCTATAAGGCTGACATCAATAGTGGGGGAGCTACTTGAAGGTTTAGTATGGGATAATGTTCAGGAATACCTCATGGATAACACAATTATTAGTAATAATAAGCAAAAACTAGTTAAAAAACAACTTCAGGGAATCAAAAACTTTATATAAAAGCGTCCATCCACCAGCATAATCTGAATTGGCTCTGATATATAATATATCTTTATGAAGAGTAGGACTTCTATCAGGAAGGTAATAACAATATTCATAATGTGTGAGTACATTTCTTAAAATGTATGGATACAAATATCATACTGTATATCACAAGGTGCCGTATATTGGTGAGATCAGGTGTTGGGGGTACTAGTAATAGTCAGCAGGATTTATGACAGAGAGCTCATGCCAAACTAACCTTATTAGTTTATTTGAGGAGGTAAGTAGGAATTTAGACCCGGGTAATTAATGCAGTTGCAAAAGCTTTTGATACGGTGCCACACGAGGTTTGTGTACAATTTTTTTTGTCTTTATTGAAAATAAATAAATTGAACCCCTTTGTCAGGATTTTGCAATGAAATATATTTTCCTAGTTCTCCTTCTCTCCCAGTTCCTTTCTCTGTCCACCAGGTGTGCTGCTGTTTTCTGTATGCTCTGGGGTTCCTCTGTCTGTGTCCTTGTTGCTCCTGTTCTCTGTCCTTATAGTTCCTGTTTCCTGTTCCTCCCTTGCCTTTGTCTTGTGTCAGACTCCTATGCCCATGCTTCTGCCTATGATCTGTTCCTGTACCTGTCCTGTATTGGAGTCCTGTTCATATTAAAGGCCCTTGCTATTTAAGTAGATTTCTCAGTCTGTTTCCTGCTTGCATGTCCCAGACCTGTCCCTGCTCCCTAGTCTCAGTTCCTGCTCCCATGCCAGTTCCTGCTCCTGCCTTCCTGTTGCCAAACCCCACGTGTGACCCCGACGTTCCCGCTTGCTGCCTGCCTCCGACCTTAGCTCGTGACCCCGACGTTCCTGTTTGCTGCCTGCCACCGACCTCAGCCCGTGAACCCAACAATCTTTGCCTGCTCACGCTGTTCTGGCCACGAGGTCCTACCCGCTACAGGAGTACCCCGTGACACCTTTTAGGTTGGGCTAAAGTTGTAAGTGGAGTACTTTAAGGTTCAGTACTGGGACCACTGCTTTTTAACATGTTTATTAAAGACCGTGAGTTTGGCAAAGAGAGCAAAGTTTCAATCTTTGCTGATTACACTAGATTGCGTAAGGTAGTAAAATCAGAGCAAGGTTTGTAATTTATCTCCAGAAAGGACTTGGATAGACTGGAAACTTGGGAAGGTAAATGACAGATGTGGTTTAATACAGAACAATTTAAGGTTATTATTTATTTATTTATAAAATATTTTACCAGGAAGTAATACATTGAGAGTTACCTCTCGTTTTCAAGTATGTCCTGGGCACAGAGTAAAACAAATAATACATGGTTACAAGTACTGCACCGACACACTTTATTCGAGCAAATACCCAGTATGTACCTGGCAGATACCTGGAATGCGCCGCTCCTCACCTCTGACAAGCCCCGTTGCGTTTGCCTTCCCAGCCTGGGTTCATGCTTGGCTGACGGGCGGCTGATCTGTTAAATGATAATGATTAGGATTTAATAGGCTGCAATGCTTTGCGTGTCTACCAGATGGCATAAATTCATGAATTGTAATGCAGTATATATATATATACTGTGCAGTATTGCAGCCAGCGGGAATAAAATGCTTCAATCCCTGCCTGGAAAATACCTCAATGCACTCGGGCAGAAAACAGTCACAAACCTCAATACACCCGGGTATACCCGAATTCGTGGGACTAGCCGAGCTCGAATAAAGTGTGTCGCCAGTGTACAGTTACATAAACGAACAAGGTATACATTATATACAAGACATTGCGTGCACAGTTAAAGAAAATGTATATTATGAGCGTATGAAACAGTTACAGACCAGATTAAAGTGTGAGACAGCCTTAGATTTGAAAGAACTTAAGCTGGTGGTGGATATGAGAGTCTCTGGTAGGTTGTTCCAGTTTTGGGGTGCACGGAAGGAGAAGGAGGAACGTCCGGATACTTTGTTGAGCCTTGGGACCATGAACAGTCTTTTGGAGTCTGATCTCAGGTGATAGGTGCTGTATGTGGTAGGGGTGAGGAGCTTGTTCAGGTAGCTGGGTAGCTTGCCCAGAAAGTATTTGAGGGTGAGACAGGAAAAGTGAACTTTGCGCCTAGACTCTAGTGATGACCAATCTAATTCTTTGAGCATTTCGCAGTGATGTGTGTTATAGTTGCATTGGAGAACAAAACGACAAATTGAATTGTAGAGGGTGTCAAGTTTGCTAAGGTGGGTTTGAGGAGCCGAGCCATATACTATGTCTCCATAGTCAATAATTGGCATTAGCATCTGCTGTGCAATACGCTTTCTGACCAGGAGACTTAGGGAGGATTTGTTCCTGTAAAGTACCCCTAGTTTGGCATAGGTCTTGGTTGTCAGGGTATCAATGTGCATCCCGAATGTTAAGTGGGAGTCAAACCATAAGCCCAGGTATTTAAAACTAGTGACAGGGGTTAGGGTGGTGTTAGCGTTGGTTCTAATCAGGAGCTCAGTCACTGGAATCTTTACCAATTTAGTCTTGGTCCCAAATACCATTGTTACAGTCTTGTCAGTGTTTAAAAACAGTTTGTTTTGGGAAATCCAGTTTTCGAGTCTCAAAAAGTCAGACTGAAGTATGTGTTGAAAGTCAGAGAGGCTATGGCTGTGTGCATATAGGATTGTGTCATCTGCATACATGTGTATTGAGGCTTCCTTACAAGCTGTGGGAAGTTCATTAATGAACACTGAGAAGAGTAGGGGCCCCAGAACAGAGCCTTGCGGGACACCACAGGTGATATCCAGGGGGTTGGAGTTAGAGCCTGAGATGGACACATGTTGGGATCTTCCTGATAGGTAGGACTGAAACCAGTTTAAAGCATGTTTCCCTATTCCAGAGCTCTGGAGTTTGTTAAGCAGGATAACATGATCAACTTTATCAAAAGCCTTTGCAAAATCTAGGAATACTGCACCAGTGAGTTGTCTCCGTTCCATTCCACACTGGATTTCATTGCAAACTTTTAGCAGGGTAGTTACGGGGGAGTGTTTGGGACGAAACCCAGACTGGAATTGGCTAGGGAAATTTGTCTTGGTGTAGAAATCGCTTAATTGGGAGTGGACACATTTTTCCATTACTTTGGATAGAATTCGGAGAAGTGAGATTGGCCTGTAGTTTGAGACAGTGTTTTTGTCCCCACTTTTGAAGATTGGGACAACTCTGGCAATTTTCCAGGTCTAAGGGATATGGCCTGCAGACAGGATAGAGTTGACTATGGACGCAATTGGTTTGGCAATGGCTGGGGCACCAAGTCGTAGGAACCTAGATTGTAGTAAGTCGGGTCCACATTGGCTGCTTAGTTTTAGTTTGAGGAGCGCTTGTGTAATCTCCTCTTCAGATACTGGGCTAAATTGAAAATTGTGGGCAGTGTTGGGAGGGGGTGGGACTGTAGGGATACTCCCAGGATGAGATTCATGTTTGGGGTTTGTGCTGCGTTTCGCTAATAAGTTAGTGGCACACCCCACAAAGTAATCATTGAATGCATTTGTAATATCAGTGGGGTTTGTCAGAGTAATATCCCCCTTAGTGATATTACTTGGTTGTTGATGGTTAGGAGGCTGGAATATATTGTTGATAACCTTCCAGAAGTTAGCTGGGTTTGATGTATTTTGGTGGAGATTGTCAGCGTAATATTGTGCTTTTGCATGCCTTGTTTGCCTTGTGCACATGTTCCGCATGCATCTGTAGTGATTGAGATCCTTGGTAGTGCCAGTTACTTTGTAGCTTTTCCACAAGGCATCCCTGAACTGGTAGAGTGCTATAAGGTCAGGTGTAACCCATGGAAGGTGGGCCCCCCGTGCCCTTATTTTGCGTAGTGGAGCATGGGTATCGCAGAGTTTTAAGAACTCGGATTGGAAATAGTCGAGCGCAGAATCGGGGTCGGGAATTAAATCGATTCTGTGCCATGGGCAGTTGGTAAGGTCATCCAGAAACTGTTGTGGGTTAAAGTTTTTAAATGTTCTAGTGAGGAGAACTTTAGGGCTTGAATGGGGCGGTTTAATTTTCCTTACACAGTACACTATTGCATGGTCACTGAAAATATCAGGAAGGATGCCAGAGGATTGGATTCTGCTGGGGTTTGAGGAGAGAATCCAGTCTAGCAAGGAATGGTTGTGCGATTTCAGATTTATCCGTGTGGGTTGGGAAATGAGTTGCGATAGGTTAAGTGACTTGAGTTGTATCTGGATTTTGTGGTTTTTAGGGTCAAGCCAATTGAAGTTGAAATCCCCAAGAACTAGCAGCTCACTCTTCTCATTCAGAGAGGAAATGTAGCCAAGAAATTGGGTGATATCAGTCAAGGATTGTAGAGGGGCTTTAGGGGGGCGGTAGATGCCAGCAAGCAAGATGGGCTTAGAAAAGGGGAGGCAGATTTTGCCAACTAGAGTTTCAAAAGAGGGTGGACTTGGTGGGCAATTTAACAGTGTAAATTGTAAGGTGTCTGCAATAGAAAATAACACCCCTCCTCCTCTCTTTGACCTATCTCTCCTAAAAATTGAGTATCCCTGAATGGCGATATTTGCATCAGGGGTTTTAGGGGATAGCCATGTTTCTGTAAGAATGATGGCTTTGGGTTTATGCATAAGGCACCATGCCCTTAGTTCGTCTAGTTTGGGCAGCAGGCTCCGGATGTTTATATGGGTGACAGATAGACCTTTTTGGAATTTAAAGGTGGAATTCTCAGGGGCATGGGACAGAGGTGAAATGGGAGGACCTGGGTTAGGTTCAATATCACCTGCTAAAGAGAGTAATAGTATGAGTAGAAATTTGGGTAGTTGTTTGCAAGTTGTAGATTTGTGATGTTTGCCATTTGAGTGAGCAGTGGTTGGTGTGCTGGTTTTTAGAGTTCTCCGCCAACATTCAGTAGATAGTGCAAGGCTTTTGAGTAGTCCAGGGTGTATGGTGATGTTGGGTGTGGGCCAGGATGGAGGAGTTTGTAGTGGATAGAGGGAGTAACATCTCCATGAGAGCAGGAGAAAGAAAAAAATTAAAATACATAGCAGGTTCATGATGCCAGAGGTAGGCAGTGTTGCAAGGAGCTGTTGTGAGCAGAGTGAGTGTGTGCAGACTAAACAGCAGGGGTGTGCCTGTTCCTTGTCAAATGTTTAGCTGTATTGCAATGCTAGAGTCAGTTCAGGGTTTCAGTGTATTGTGCAATCAGTTTTGGGAGAGACTGCAGTAAATAAATTCTAAAGGGGTGGGGGGTTGAAATAGGCAGGTTAGCAAGCATGGGATCATAGTGTGATCTGAATAGTTTACCGTTTGTTGTCTTGAATGAAAGAGTTTGCAGAAAGAAGCAGTCCCCAGTCACCTCTAGTCTAACTATAGTCTAACTGTATTTATCACTTAAAAACCTCACTTTAAATGCCTCACTGTCTAATGCCTAATGCAGTTCCTGCAAAGATGCAGGAAAGGTGTTGGTATTATACAGATAAAAGCAGTCACATGACCCTCCCCCTCCCCAATCAATCAGCTTGTTCCATTTGGTCAATTAACAGCACAGAGTTAAGAGGGAAAAAAAAAACATTCAAACATACTAACTTATATCAATTCTACAAGCCCAGATTCAGTCTTTTACACAGAGTTTCAGCATCAGGAACATACTTATATCAATTATATCAATTCTACAAGCCCAGATTCAGTCTTTTACACAGAGTTTCAGCATCAGGAACATACTTATATCAATTATATCAATTCTACAAGCCCAGATTCAGTCTTTTACACAGGGTTTCAGTATCAGGAACATACTTATATCAATTATATCAATTCTACAAGCCCAGATTCAGTCTTTTACACAGGGTTTCAGCATCAGGAACATACTTATATCAATTATATCAATTCTACAAGCCCAGATTCAGTCTTTTACACAGGGTTTCAGCATCAGGAACATACGTATGCTACAATTCTACAATTGATATAAGTATGTTCCTGATGCTGAAACCCTGTGTAAAAGACTGAATCTGGGCTTATGCATTTGGGAAGCAAGAACAAACAGGCTACGTACAAATTAAATGGAGCATCATTAGGTCAATACTTGATGGAGAAGGATTTAGGAGTAGGCTTAGCAAAAGTACCCAATGTAAGGGAGTAGCTGCAAAGGCAAACAAGATCTTATCATGCATTAAACAGGGTATGAATGGAAGAGAAGAAAGTATACAGTAATTATGTCATTGGATAAATCATTAGTAAGACAAACCTTGAATATAGAGTACAGTTTTGGGCACAACTCCATAAAAAAGACATGGAACTAGAAAAAGTACAGAGAAGAGCCATCAAATTAATAAACCGGATGAAAAATCTGACGCATAAGGAAAGGCAGTCAGTGGGGGAAGGGGGGGGTGAGGGGTAGGGAGGGAAGAATCCTGCTCAGCTCAAAATAGACTTTCTAGGGAGGTGCTATCAGGGTGAAACTTAGCGTATAGGAGGAGAGAGAAAGAACCCTATGTGATGCACTCAGCCCTACTAATAAAAATAATAAACTTTTATTTATTGAAAAATGCAAACATAACAAATATATTTAAAACCTAAAAAGTGTACTGTGCAGTTCTGATGTGCATTCACTCTGAATGACCAGATAGTGTCATAACTCGTGTGATGCACAGTAGATAAGAGAGACTGTAGATTCTCACAACACTAGTGTATGAATATAGTGGATGCACAATGTATATGACCCTGTGGGGGAAACAACTGATGTGCACTCTACACAGGTGTTATAATACACAGGCACTGGGAGCATTAGTAGTGCATTGGTGGTGCAACTCTGTGTTACAAGGCTGCAGTGAGGTGCATAACACTGCTGCATACACAGGGAGCCAAATGCAGACCCAGATAGGGAAAGGACCCCCCTGATGACAAATCAATGGGAGCGCTGCTAGGAGGTGGGTGCAGGTAAGTATACCCCGTTATTAACCTCATGAGAGTACTCCAGACTAATAGCCAGGACTCACACTTTGTCAGCTCCTTCCAGAGGGGGGGGGGAGAGATGTTGTCACAACCCTGCTGTGTATATATACTTCGGGCTAGCCAGTGCCAGCAGAGGCTCTCATATGCCTAGTTTCTAGCTAGTGGGATCCACATCTGTGGCCCACATCAAAGTTTAAAGCTAATCTACAGGACGTGAACAAACTCCTATGAGTTTGACACTGCAGCAGTACAGCCGGCGTCGCTATGACGTCATCCCGACGCGCGTTTCGTTCCAGCAAGGGAAGAGCCATCAAATTAATAAACCGGATGAAAAATCTGACGCATAAGGAAAGGGAAGCAAAATTAGATTTGTTTATATTAGAAAAGAGGCGTCTAAGAGGGGATATGATAACTAAGGTTGGAGGAAAGGAGATTTTGCCAGCAACAAATGAAAGGGTTCTTTACAGTAAGAGCAGTTAGAATGTGGAATTCATTACCTATGGAGACTGTGATTGCAGATACAATAGATATCTTTAAAAAAAAAAAGTTGAACACCTTTTAGAAAATATGGTACACAGCGATCTAACAAGTAAATAAACATGGGAAGGATGTTGATCCAGGGAAATCTGATTGCCATTACCGGAGTCAGGAAGGAATTATGTTTTTCCCTTATGAGACATCATACGATGATGTTTCACTTGGGTTTTCTGTTTGCCTTCCTCTGGATCAATATACTGTAAATGTAAATATAGGATAAGTATCTATTGTCTAATTTGTCTAATTTTAACACAAGTTGAACTTGATGGACATGTCTTTTTTCAACCACATCTACTATTTAACTATGTAAAAATAATTTGCCAAGTTCATCTTGATGTAAACCCTAAAAAGACTCCAAATAGTGTTTGCGCAAAATAAAGTTGCTACAGTATGTTTCAACCCAAAAATGTATTTGACGGAGTACATTCATTATATGTTATCAAAATGTATTATTTTCACAGTATGGCTATTATAAATTATATTATACTAATAATCCTTACTAATGCAAATAACAATATATATATAAAAAAAATACTCAATTAGGTTTTAATTTAAATTGTAGCAATGAGGTATTCAACATGAGGGAATAATTTCAAACAAATAATGATGCTAATTTTTTAATGTTTGTATTAATTTTTAGCACTGAAATGTTTACTGTATGTACAAAAAAAGGTAAAATAAAATCTTAGTATATAGGCCTCCAGTATTCTTAAACACAAGACAAACTTTAAAAACAATTAGCATGATAAAAATGGGAGGGCTTATTTCATTTATAACATCTGTAAAAGACCCCCTCCCACTTTTTTTTTATTATTTTTCCCTTCTATAGTATATATATATATATATATATATATATATATATATATATATATATATATATATTTAATTAATTGAAAGAATTTAAAGGACATTTGCAGCAATAATTATGACGCATGGCAAAACTAGATATTGTATCAAGATAACATTTGCTCATAGGTGTCATTTTTTAATGTATCAATTTGTGCTATAAACAAATTTGTGAGACCATTATGAGATCTTTTTACATCTGACAGAGAGATACTGTATTAGGAACTTAGGTTGTTGTCATCTCAGACCTGAGAAATGTAATTGGTGTAGGCTTTAAAAGACAGGCTACACCCTAAAAATTGTACTTTCTCCTGTTTTTTTTGTTTTCTAGAAACTTTGTTTATTATTTATTTCTTTAAGAATATTGAAGATATATATATATATATATATATATATATATATATATACTGAGTTAAGTTATGGTGAGTAAAAAAAGTGACAAAAAACCTCCACAGGAAAGCAAATATGACCTGCCTAAGACATGCAGATGAGCATACAGCTATATTTGCATATTTGCTTTCCTGTGGAGAGTTTTTGTCACTTTTTTTACTCACCATAACTTAACTCAGTATTATGGTTTAGCCTATCCCATAGCCTCTCTTGCATTCCCAGTAAAATCAACCCCACACTGATGAGACCCATCAAGGTCGAAACAGCTGTCTGTGGGTGGTTTTCTGGGTATGCACCTTAACCCTGGCTGTGCTCAAAGCTGTGACCATGCAGCAAGCTTAAGCCTATAGGGAACCATGTTAAAAATGGTTATTGAGGCAAAAAGTGACACTGTGTGCTCATTTGCATGTCATTTCCCAGAATCCCTTGCTGCAGTGGAAGTGCTGTATGCTGGGTGATAATGGGGAAAGGCGGTTGTGCAGACCTGCCTAAGACATGCAGATGAGCAGACAGCTATATTTGCATATATATATATATATATATATATATATATATATATATATATATATATATATATATATATATATATATATATATATATATATATATATATATATATATATATATATATATATATATATATATATATATATATATATATATATATATATATATATATATATATATATATATATATATATATATATATATATATATATATATATACAGTGCTCGACAAATACGGTCGCCAGGGCCAACAAGATTTGGCCTCCTGGCGACTCAGCCTCATGGCCGCGCAGCGCACGCGGTTCTATGCTTGTTTAAAAAAAAAAAAAAAACATTTTTTTTCAAAATCCTTCTTCCTGATTGGTTTGACGGGACTTGGCGCGATGCAAGGTTTTTTTTTTTTTGCCAGCTACAGGCTCTATATAAGCCCACGCACACGAATCATCCTTCCTTTTGTATTCTGCTTGAAGGTTAGTACACCGTTGCCACAGTACACCATTGCCTCACTGACCCCCCCTCCCATCCTCCCCAGCCCGGCATCGATCACAATCAGGAGCCCACGCACCCAAGCAGCATCACTGACCCCCCCCCCTCCCGACCCCCCAGCCCGGCATCAATCACAATCAGGAGCCCACGCACCCAAGCAGCATCACTGACCACCCCCCCTCCCGACCCCCCAGCCCGGCATCGATCACAATCAGGAGCCCACGCACCCAAGCAGCATCACTGACCCCCCCCCCTCCCGACCCCCCAGCCCGGCATCAATCACAATCAGGAGCCCACGCACCCAAGCAGCATCACTGACCACCCCCCCTCCCGACCCCCCAGCCCGGCATCGATCACAATCAGGAGCCCACGCACCCAAGCAGCATCACTAACCCCCCCATCCCAGCCCGGCATCGATCCCAATCAGGAGCCCACGCACCCACGCACCATCACTGACCCCCCCCCCCCCACTCCCTCCTTGTGTCCAACGGATGCTGTGTCTGTTTGTGTGTGCTATGCTGGGTCTGTGTGACATGCTGGATGTGTGTGTGTGTGTGTGTGTGTGTGTGACATGCTGGATTTGTGTGTGTCTGTGTGTGACATGCTGGATGTGTGTGTGTGTGTGAGAGAGAGACATGCTGTGTGTGTGTGTGTGTGTGTGTGAGAGAGAGACATGCTGTGTGTGTGTGTGTGTGACCTATGCTGGGTCTGTGTTTGATGCGCCTGGGATGGCTGGTTTGCTCTATATGAGCAGGAGCAGTGACGTCCTCAATCCTTTCCAGGGCTGTTTATAGAGGAAGTAAGTGCTCCCCCTGCCTCATGCATTACCATCTCCACAGCCCGCCCCCCCTCCCTCCTTGTGTCCAAAGGATTCTGTGTCTATCTGTCTTTATGTGTGTGCTATGCTGGGTCTGTGTGTGTGCTATGCTGGGTCTGTGTGTGTGACATGCTGGATGTGTGTGTGTGTGTGTTTGTGTGTGTTTGTGTGTGTGTGTGTGTGTTTGTGTGTGTGTGTGTGTGTGTGTGTGTGTGTGTGTGTGTGTGTGTGTGACATGCTGGATGTGTGTGACATGCTGGATGTGTGTGTGTGTGTGTGTGACATGCTGGATGTGTGTGTGACATGCTGGATGTGTGTGTGACATGCTGGGTGTGTGTGTGACATGCTAGGTGTGTGTGTGACATGCTGGGTGTGTGTGTGACATGCTGGGTGTGTGTGTGTGTGACATGCTGGGTGTGTGGGTGTGTGTGTGCATGCATACGAGTGTGTGTATGAGTGTGTATGTATGAGAGAGTGTGTGTGTGTGTGTGTGTGCGTGTGCGTGTGTAGGTGTAGGATACCTGAAGTGTCACCCCACCACATCACCCCACCCAATCACCCCGTCCCCCCACCCAATCACCCCGTCACCCCACCTAATTACCCCACCCAATTACCCTGTCACCCCACCCACCCAATCACACCCCCAATCACCCCCTGTCTCACCCTCTGTTTTTCGCCCTCTCTCTCTCGCCCTCTCTCTGTCTCTCGCCCTCTCTGTCTCTCGCCCTCTCTGTCTCTCGCCCTCTCTGTCTCTGTCTATCGTCCTCTCTGTCTCTGTCTATCGCCCTCTCTGTCTCTTGCCCTCTCTGTCTCTGTCTCTCGCCCTCTCTGTCTCTGTCTCTCGCCCTCTCTGTCTCTGTCTCTCGCCCTCTCTGTCTCTGTGTGTCTCTGTCTCTCTCTCGTCTGTCTCTGACCCTCTCTCTCTGTCTGTCTCTGACCCTCTCTCTCTGTCTGTCTCTGACCCTCTCTCTCTATCTGTCTCTGACAGGGTTCCATGTAATAATGGATTTAAGACAACAAGTGGCACTGTGTGCTCATTTGCATTTCATTTCCCAGAATCCCTTGCTGCAGTGGAAGCACTGTATGCTAGGTGATAATGGTGAAAGGCAGGGTTGTAGACCTGTCTAAGACATGTAAATGTGCTCACAAGTAATATTTTTATTATATATATATATATATATATATATATATATATATATAATATTATATATATGTATATATATAATATTATATATATGTATATATTATATTTTTAAGTGTAACAAGGAGCTCCCATGTTGCCTCTTTGATTATATCATTTATGGTACAGAACGTTCGAGGTATCGGACAGCAATGTAATTTTAAATAACGTTCAGCTCTCCATAGAGTACAGAAAGAAACAATGTTACTAAATAGCAGCATAGATACTTCTAATACTGGTGATACATCGCTGCCAAAAAACTCCAGCCTGAAATAAAAAATGTATATTAAAATCACAACCTCTCACACACATCCGCCTCCTGCTGTAATCAAATCACATGCAGTCATAAATGACATCAAAGAAAGTGTTAGTTGGACAGTAGAGAGATGAAGAACATGGCAGCACAGAGGAATAATTGACCTTGATTATTATACTTATTTTATAGATACTTAAGCATTTCTTAATATCATAAGCACACTCGGTTTTTACATTAGTTGAAACCATTCAAATAATTTTTTTTGATTAATCCGTGCGTAATGTCCTTAAGACGGAAACTTTAATACATTCTATTATAATATTGTGCCTAGCAATTCCTCCCTTAACTGCTATAAACACTCAACAAATTGCTGACTGATGCAAGGAAATGCAAAATTGACGTACAGGATGTGCTATCTAATGGGTCAATGCAATGTTCCAGTGTCAATATGTGATTAATATATCATCTATCCCTCTGAGATTTTGGGGGATTTTGTTTCGTTTTTAGATTGTTGGGATTAGTTTTATTTAGGATTCGTTTTTATTGCTGCATGTTAACATTCAGGAGAATTTATAAACTGCAGCTTTAATGTTGGATGCCGTTGTTGCTATAAAACTGTGTACCTATTTGTTTTGAAAACCGTTATTACCTAGAACAGGGGTGCGCAAACTTGGGGGTGTACCCCCTACAGAGGCCCTGCGCTCTTCATCCCAACATTTAAATTAAATGCTGGAGAAGGTGTGAGGCCTCTGTAACTCCCCCTTACCTGGTCTCAGCCGCCTCTTCGGCGACGCATCGCCATGACAACGCAACGTCAAATGACGCCGTGGGATCAAATGACAACGCAACGTTGCATGATGTCGTGACGTCATATGACGCCACCGATGCCATAGAGCTGGTAAGGTGGTGGGTAGAGCAGACAGGGGGTGCAAACAGAAAAGTTTGTGCACCCCTGACCTAGAACATACTGCATGAACTGCTGGGTTTGACCAAATGGTCCATCAAGTTTAGTATACTTGAAAATAAATATTGGAAGATTATGGAGATAAAGAAAGTTCCTTTTCTTTGTATATAGATCCTTGTGTATCCTTTCAGTAGAAATAAAATGCCAGACAGAGATTTCTGAGCAGTTTCTACATTATTATTTTAGAGACAAAATAGTAAACCAATAGACTTCAGATATATTGGTTACAGGCAAAAATAGACATACAATCTATGAGAACATATGTCATTTGTTGCCTCTGATGGTATCGTTCGTTCCTACTCACAAAAAGCTCAAATAACTATTTCCTAGCTACCAATTAACCTACAGTATGCATGGCTTTGTTAATAAAAAGCAATAATAAAGGAAAAAAAGACAATAACATATGCTCATCCTTGGAAATTACTTATCAAAATGTCTGGGCACAAAGCCTATAACCTTGATGGTCTCCATTTTGTTCTTATCTTTTCTACAAGTCAGCAGATTTCACGATTTTCTTACAAAACGGATTTCTAGCACATCTGACGAGTCAAAATGGATCGTACCAGACAAAATGGATTCAGAATCACTTGAATTTCATCTACAATACTCGTACAGAAATCCTTCGAGATACATTCCGGAAAATGTTTCTGTCACGTACCGCACACCGGTCAGCACGTGACCTGTATATGGGACAAAGGTTAATACACAGTTTGCAAGCTGCCTCAAATGAACAACATCTCTCCCTCAATCTGTCCACATATACCATCTGTCACGAACAGCACACAAGTGAGCATGTGACTTAGATATTCAACCAGGGTTAAAATACACGGCTACTCTAGCCATCTCACCTTTTTCCTGCGCAAGGTACTTTCAAGGAGTTAATATTAACCCCTTACTTAATTTCAATAATATCTATATGCTTCAACAACTCAAGAATTATGCAGAATATGCATATTAATATATCTGGCAGGGTCTCTTGTCCCTGTTTATTATAGAAAAACCTATGCACTTACTGTAACACACAAAAATCTGTCAAAAAAATATAAATATTCTCTCCAGAATGTGCAACAGTTCATTCAGAGCCCCAAAGCATTCTTATTAAATAATTATTTCATATACAGTATATAAAAATACAGTGGATCAGATTACAGAAAAAAGTAATTTCAAGAACCTAAAATTACTGTAAATGCAGAATGGTTTCTTAAAATAACAGGATAAAACATAAAACAGAGATCATTACGTTACCATATGTCAGGATTTCCCCCAAAGAGGTCACTGGCGTAGAAATATAAAAATTCACGTGTTTGGTCCAAAACACACCTCTGTTGAATTCTGATTTCATAACTCCATGGCAAGGCCTATATATTTTATTTTCTCATTGAGAATTACATAAGCCCACCCCTGTCATAAGTCAGCTGCTAGTTTGACGGTTTTACGCCAGAGAAAAAAACAAGTTTAAATCTTTGCCTCAATATATAAACTCAAGCATAACTTCCTTTCTCTAATACTTAGACACACGTGAGTCATATCAATAGATTCAGACAATTATGATGGACGTAACAAGACTATGACCACTTGCACCCAAATCTGAGTGTCAAACAGATCTGTCCTTGGCACCTCTTACCCATGCAGTGTGTGATACGGTTTGATTTGTCTTTTTGCCACAATTACAAATATGAACCTGTTATTACACATAGTAGATGATGTCACATGATATTCTCATTTTTAATAAAGTACTCCAACTAACCGTTGACCTATGGGTTACCTCTCTCTGGAATGCACAAGGGATATCTCAGGAATGTTAGTTTCCTTTGAGGCTGACAGACTAATATCCGGCTATCGTGTATTGCCTTCTAAACGACACATGTCACTTTTAGTGGGCCATCAGTGATAGCCCCCCAATTAAGCCCCATTTCAAGATCAGTACAGACCCAGGAAAAGTCTTGACCGGTCATAAACCCAATATATTATTATTGTCTTTTTTTATTTATTTATTTTTCAATTTAAAATTTTTATTAAATTTCACAGGACATTTACAAAACATACATTCAACTTTTCAAGTGTGATATTGGTGGGTCATGTAGCTTATTACAGCATAAAATAGTGATATAGAGTTACAGGAAATCTGGACGTACACCAAATAAAAATACACACAAAGAGGAGTGGTAAGGGGAGGGAGGGGGGGCTGTGGTCTGGAGTTTGTGTCTTTATTTTCTCTTGTGATCTTCTCGTGTCATCGCCTCTCCGGAGTCACAACTTCTGCACGGTTCCATTCTTAGCCTGCGTAAAACCTCTAGTTCGTTTCCTGACTCTTCCCCAGTCAATCCACTGTCAGAGGAGAACGCATTCTGATCTATTAAAGCCAAGCGGTGGCATTGTTCACCCCTGGAATGTCCGTCTGGGCCAGCCAAGGGTACCAGACTTTTGGGAATTTAGAGCCAGTGTCATTAACCAAACTTGTTGATTTCTCCATCTGGCAGACAAACCAAATTCTGTTTCTAATTTTGCCAATTGAGGAAATTGCTAGCTGTTTCCATAATGCTGCGATCTCAAAATGCAAAACGAAATTGTCTCCCCTCCTGGCTAGTCCCTGAGCCGGTCAATTTAGCAGGAAAAGCAAGGGGTCCATCAGAATTTCGAGGCCCAATATCCTCTCTAGCCAAACCTTGATTTCGTCCCAGATAGGGGCTATCCAAGGGCAAGACTACAGCATATGCAAAAAGTCCGCTTGCTCTCCACATCGTTTAGGGCACAATGGTGTGTAAACTATACACAAAAATATAATTTGTGATTGTAATCAGAATTACTTTTGTTTCTTACAGAACGAAAAAAGGATTTCAACCGGTTTTGCACCGGCATCATAAGAGAACAGTCAGGGACAAATTTAGAAAGTTTTAGCGGGGTGAGATTTCACATCATCAATACCCTATATACGTTCTCCTTTAACGTTGTGCATATTCAGCTTTTGGCCGCTGCTCCTATAATCTTTTCCCATTCGTCATCCTCCAAAGTATCACCTAGGTCCGATTCCCATTGGGACATATATTTTATTTTAACTGATCAATTCGCCACAGGACAGACCACCTCCCCGTATATTCGAGAGGTTAGGCCCTTCGCATCCGTTTCCAGAATACAGCACGTTTTGAAATTCGTCAGTGGGGGGCGTTGCTTAAATTTAGTGTAAAATGCACGGATCTGGAGATATCTAAGACATTCTAAATTTGGGATGTCTTTGTCTGACTTAATTTGGTCATATGATTTTATACTGTTTCTACCCTCCAGATCCTTGAGTCTCAATAACCCTTTCTGTTTCCAAATCTGAAAATTCTTGCTATTCAGACCCGGAGCAAAGTCTGGGTTTCCGAATAACGGCGTGATTAATAAAAGTCTAGTGGTCAATGAGCATCTATATTTTGTGGCCTCCCAAACTACTAGTAAATTGGTTATTGAGGGTAGCCGTTCATGTATTAGTTTATAAATCTTTTTAGGATACCAGATAAAATTGCGTAACTCAATAGGTGCACAGATCTCCTTTTCCAGCGCCACCCATCTCTTCAACTCTGGAGTTGTGTGCCACTGAAAAATTTGGCTCAATTGGGCCGCTTTACAATAGGACATCAAGCAAGGTACCGCAAGCCCCCCTGCTGATGTTGGTCTTGTTAATAATTTGCCTCTGATTCTCGACCTTCTATGCCTCCAAATAAATTTAGAGATAAAAAATTGCAATGAGAGAATATCTTTTATATTTATCAGTATTGGAAGAGCTTGAAACAAATATAAAATACGTGGCAAGAGGTTCATTTTGATGCAATGGATCCTTCCAAACCAGGATACATTGTATGTAGCCCATCGATTAACATCCCCCCTAAGGGTTTTTATTAAATTGGGATAGTTAGTCTTGTATAATGATTTGTAGTTTTTTGTGATTTTGACTCCCAAGTATTTCATTGCCTGTGGTTGCCAATTAAAATTGAAATTCAGTTCTATTAGTTTCTCTACATCTTTAGGCAAGTTTATATTTATCGCTTCTGATTTTGATTGATTGATTGATTTTAAATCCTGATACCCTGTTAAATTTCTTTAGGAGGCTAGATAAATTTGGTAGCGAGGTAAGGGGGCTTGACAATGTCAAAATGAATCATCTGCGTATAATGCTAATTTATGCGTTTGGGAGTATACCTGTAACCCCAATATATCCGGGCTCTTCCTGATTTGTGAGGCCAGTGGCTCCATGCACAAGGCAAAGAGCAGGGGCGAGAGCGTGCAGCCCTGTCTCGTGCCGATTTGGATCTGGAAAGAGTTAGAGGGGAAACCCTGATGTATGACCCTCGCTAACGGGTTGGAGTATAGTGACTTTATTGCTCTCAAGATTCTTCCCCCAAATCCAACTGCTCCAAGCGTTGCACCTAGATATGGCCAGTCTATCCTTTCAAAAGCCTTTTCGGCATCTAGACTCAGTACCAAGCCCCGGATCTTTTTTGTGTTGGCAAACTCAATCAGATCTATAATTCGTCTAGTGTTGTCAGCCGCTTGTCTATTTTTGATAAAGCCAACTTTATCCGGGTGGATTAGTCTAGGCAGGATGAGACTTAATCTGTTGGCCAGCATTTTAGAATAGATCTTAATATTTGAATTTATCAATGAGATTGGCCTATATCTTTTACAGTCCGATGGGTCCTTGCCTTGTTTATAGTTTAATGAGATAGACGCCTGGAGGATGTGTTCCGGGAAAGAAACACCCGCCAAAACTGAATTAAACATACGGAGCATATGTGGGGCTAAAAATGTAATGGTTTTTTTGTAATATAAATGAGAAACCCTGTCTGGGCCCGGGGCTTTAGATTTTGTACTACATCCACTAATTCTTCTAGTGTGAAGTTTTTTTGTAGACCCTCTCTTTCCTCCCTATTAATTTTGGGTAGATCTGAATCCGATAGGAAGCGACTAAGCGTCCTCTTCGAATTCTCGCTATGAATGACCTTCTTACCATTGTATCATTCTTCATAATATGTTTTAAACTCTTCCACGATAAGTTTAGGATTAGAAGTTAGGGCTCCTGATTTAAGTTTAATAGATTGTATATTATAATTTGGGTGTTTATTCCGAATCTTATTTGCCAACGTTGTACAGGCATACCCCGCTTTAAGTACACTCACTTTAAGTACACTCGCGAGTAAGTACATATCCCCCATTAGGCAAACGGCAGCTCACACATGCGCCTGTCATCACGTCCTGAACAGCAATACCGGCTCCCTACCTGTACCGAAGTTGTGCGCAAGCGGGGAGATTATAGAGCCTGTTACACTTGCGTTATTTACATCAGTTATGCACGTATATAACGATTGCAGTACAGTACATGCATCGATAAGTGGAAAAAGGTAGTGCTTCACTTTAAGTACAATTTCGCTTTACATACATGCTCCGGTCCCATTGCGTACGTTAATGCTGGGTATGCCTGTATCTGGCTTGTTTGCTTTTTCAAAAAACTTCCTCTTTGACCACCTCAGACTTCTCAGCCTGGGAGGTTTGGAGCAAATTCAGCTCAATTCTTGTGTCCTTTAACTCTTTTAGGAGAGTTACTCCTCCACCTCTTTTATGTGCGGTAGAGAGTTTGTGCAATTGAAAAAGGAAATACCATAGAATGATTATACACAAAACACTAGGGTTTACAGTTACAGAATTACTGGGGACTAATTAAAGTTTAGCAACTCAGGGGGTAATGCAGTAGAGTAGTATAATTTATTGTACCTGTGCTTTGTACTTTTAAAGAAAAGGAGATTGGAACCATTTTATTGTAGTGAACAACCTAGAAAACAGTTACCACACCACAATTAACTACTCTTGTGATCTTTACTTTAAATCATTATTACACCTGCTTTCTGCTTTCCCATTAGATTACACATAACACCTTACAGTCATAGACAAGCTAATGGAAATGTATGGGGTTTTAGCATTTAAATGCATTTCCTTAATCTATTTCTGTAATATTCGACAGGAATCCTAAAACAACTGAGTATAATTGTACATGGTTATTTATTTTCCAACATGTTTTTAAGTCAATCATTGTTCAACACAATGCTTAAAAACACAGAATGTATTATTTGCTTGGTATCGCAAGCTGTGTCAATTTGCGGCCTTGTTTAGTACACCGGGGTTTCTAACATTATGGGTTTGGCAAGGATTTTTCAACCATTTGCAAAAAATTATCACAGTTAGCAAATCCAACTATGCCGTAAAGCGCACTTGGTTTTCAAAATAGTGACCCCGTCACAAATAACGTCTTTCATTTTGTGTGCCATCAGGTGATAATAACAGGACAATTCATTAAGCACTATTCACAGTTACTTTACCCAGAGGTAAGAATGCATAATCAGATTACTGCTGTTGCTGATATTAGGCTGGCTCAGGTTCAAAAGTTAATGGCTAGCAAAAGGGACAGCAAACTGTGCAGTAATGTATTATGCCAAGTTCATAGGCACTAATGTCAGGCTGAAAAAGCCACTATGCTGTTGTAGAAATACTAGAGGTCACAATGGCTCCTGAAATGAAGTCGTTTGAAAATGAGGAAGAATTATTTTAACATAGAAACCAAGAAATGGGTAGCAGATAAGAACTTCTTGGTCCATGTAGTCTGCCCATCCTTCTAAAACTCGATGCAAAAAGAAAAATGGCAGATGCTGTAATAAAGTAATAGAACCGTAGCAGCCCAAGCTTCTGTAATTTCTAGGTCCTCCCCAAAGGAAAGTTGTGAAGACCTGAAACACGTGTTTAAGATTCGAGGATTGACCATGCTTAACTTTTAGCGTGAAGATTCACAATCACTTGGGAGTGTGGGAATCATGTTTCTGACCTGACCCCTGAAAACGTGAATTAAGAGGAAATTCTCCTCTTATGTTCATGGCTTCTGTAGATCTGTTAACGCGATCTCTCCTAAAACCGGGCAAAAAAACCTGATGATATCTACTACATATTAAAATGCCACCAGCATGCCGGCCCATGGGACATTCAGTGGGTGTCATCAGGGTACTATAGAGGTAAAGATTTGTGCAACATTGGCGTACTTGGCTTTTAGCCTCTGTCCTGCCATTATGTAGTATTTCAACCTATATTTACTAAGCTGGGCTAAGCCCGTGCACAAGATTTAAGAAATAAATCAATAAAAAAAGAGTCCGCAGGATACTTACTGCATCCCTTCTGTAGTGTCCTGCTGTGTTCAGCACAACCCAGCAGGACACTAGAACTCCAGGAATGCCCAAGTATCCTACAGACTCTCTTTTTTTCTTGATTTATTTCTTAAATGTTCAGGGAAGTACCACAATTCTCCTTATACTGTATGTGGGGAAGGGCCAGAAGAAGAGCTAAGCAAGTTCGAAAACATTTGCCCCCCTGCACCACATTTGGTGGTAGATAACTCTACATTTGCATACTAGAGTGGTTACAGATAAGTATTTGTCTCTGTGTGCTGTGTTCTGATTATTCTGATGCAGATATATTTCTACACTCACTGTATATACTCTTCACTCAGTGCTCTTGTCTTGCATGTATTTTGGTAGTTCTCTGTGTGTGTATATACAGGTAAACCCCGTTATAGCGCGAAATCGGTTATAACGCGGTCTGAGCATGGCTCCCGAATTGAAAGCCTCCATTTTGCCACCTTACCTGCATCTCAAATCCTCCATTTTGCCGCCTTACACTCTCCTCTTCCAGCTGTCCTGTCCAAGCCAGCTGTCCTCTCCACATGCTCATCTCTCTCCTCTTCCTGCTGTCCACGTGTTCATCTCTCTTGCTCATCTCTCTGCTCGTCGCGTGCCATCGGTTTTTTTTTCAATGCTTTATTGACTACCAGACACAATTAAACATTAATACATTTTGTACAAAACACATGCAGGGATTGAACTCGGGACCTTCTGATACCAATGCCTTGCCTCTTACCTCTACACCATAGGCCTGGTGTGACAAGACATAACCTATAAATATATTTATCCTCTACAACACATTGCAACATGGTACATGTCAATGTTAAATCTTAAGTCTTTCTAGATGTCTATGACAGCACACAGCTTCTGTGGTGTAGTGGTAGAACTCTTAACCAACATATGAAAGGGTCCTGGGTTCAATTCCTGTATGAAATGGTATAATTAGATTTTTTAATAAATTATTATTTTAATTATATTGTATAATTTATAAATATATAATTATTTATTATTCTTTATTAAGTAATAATTATTTATTAATCAATAATGATGTATTAATAATAATTCTCTATTAATAATTCATTATTAATCATTCTTTATGATTAATTATGTATTATTAATAAGTATGATTATTAATTATTATTATTATTAACAGTTAATTAACTAATTAATAATTATTACGAAATACTTAATAATAATTATTAATACTGACTTATTAATAAAACGTATTAATACTTAATAATTATTAATAATTAGTAAGTATTAATAACGCGACCCCGGTTGTAACGCGGTCTTGGGGTTGTGGACCCAAAGGACCGCGTTATAACGGGGTTCAGCTGCATGCGCGGTGTGCGGTCTAAGCTGACACGCACTAATAGAGTGTCGTGACGCTTTGTATATCATTATATTAGGCGTAAATATTGAGACGCCACATTCTGCACATGCGCAGTAGATATACATGTAGGACTTAGTACCTACAAGCCGCGCATGCGCATATTACTCGAGCTGACATCATGCGTGCCAGTCTGACACGCAGACACGGCACATTAGCAGTAATTCATTTAAGCACCTGCAGCTGCTGCCGCCCTCATCCGTTTTTGGCGCGAAAAACAACCCTACATAAACAGTAATCAGCTTTAGTTCCCTCACCACTCCTAGTCAAAGTCTCTGGACGAAACGCGTCGGAGTGGGGGTGCTAGGCAGGACCCCTGACCCATGGCTCACGTAACTATGCTACCCAGCACTCATGCAAACTATTTTTCTGGACTGTGACTTTTCATTTTTTCATTAGGGACACTGATAACAAACACAAGGTTATACAATAGGCGTTCATTAGGTATTTTCCTATATATGCTATTCACTAACTTTATTGTTCTACACATCTAGGGATTTCATTCCACCTCACCACCTTTCCTACACATGATTTGCGCTGTAGGTATTGGTTATATTTCTGTATGCTCATGCAGATGTGTGATGCTTTGAGACTGTCATTTATACTTCGATCAGTCTATTTTTTGGTGTGTAGTGTGCATTATCCTTAGCGTTGTATAGGTGCCTTTGAACCCAATAACCAACTGTGATTCACTTTGACTTACCCTAGTGTTTTTTGAGTCACTATCCTATTCATCTTTAGGGTTGACAATGTGTGTCGTTCCCTAGTGCTGTTCATCAGTGTTTAAGGGTAACACCCGTGACAGGGGTCCATGCCTCTTTTTTAAGTGTTTTTAATCATGTACTGTTTATTCATCCCTTTTTGCACTGTGTCAAATAAATAAACTAATATATCAATTGCATACCTGAGTGCTCCCATACGGGTTACTTTTTTTCTCCTTTCACTCACATAATTCACAACCCGTGAGCACCGCCAAACCTTATTCGTGTAAATTAAATAAGATATTTTCTTTGGCTTATGGTGGCATGAATTTTGTACTAGTAGATGCGAGGTTTTTTTTCCCTATCCCTCCCCCCTTTTTTCCCCCCGTTATTTGAATATATATATATATATATATATATATATATATATATGTATACAGTGTTCGACAAATAATTATAACCACACGCCCATGGCGAGGGGATTTAGGCCGTGCTGCGGCTCTATGAATTCCCCTGCTCACTCCAAATGTTTTTTTTTTTAAATAAACCCCTCCCTGTTTGGGTTAACGCGGGGAAGAGGGCCGGCAGGCAGCTCTGGGTTAGCCCCTTCCCCCGATCTCCTCCCCCTGATCTCCTCCCCCACCTGCCCCTGATCCCCGCTTGCTGCCCGGGGGTGTCCGCCTCTGAAGGGGGTCCGCTTCCACTTCTGGGGGGGAGCGTGCTGCGGGGCCGCTTCGGGGGGGGCATGCTGCGGCGTCCGCTTCGGAGGGGCGTGCTGCGGCATCGGCATCCGCTTTTGGGGGGGGCGTGTGTCTGTGAGTGTGTGTGTCTGTGAGTGAGTGTGTCTGTGAGTGTGTGTGTCTGTGAGTGTGTCACCCTCTCTCCCTGTCACCCTCTCCCTGTGTCACAATCTCCCTGTGTCACCCTCTCCCTGCCCTCTACATATGTCACCCTCTCCCTGTGTCACCCTCTCCCTCTCCCTGTGTCACCCTCTCCCTGTGTCACGCTCTCCCTCTCCCTGTGTCACCCTCACCCTTTCCCTGTCGCCCTCACCCTCTCCCTGTAACCCTCTCCCTGTTGCCCTCACCCTTTCCCTGTTGCCCTTACCCTTTCCCTGTCGCACTCACCCTTTCTCTGCCGCCCTCTCCCTCTCTCTGTCGCCCTCTCCCTCTCTGTCGCCCTCCCCCTCTCTCTGTCGCACTCTCGCTCTCTCTGTCGCACTCTCTCATTCTCTCTCTCTCGGTGTCTCTCTCTCTGTGTCTCTCTTTCTCTGTGTGTGTGTCTCTTTCTCTGTGTGTCTCTGTGTGTGTGTCTCTCTCTCTCTGTGTCTCTCTCCCTGTGTGTGTGTCTCTGTGTGTGTGTCTCTCTGTGTGTGTGTGTTTTTTCCCTCTCTCTGTGTGTCTGTGTCCCTCTCTCTGTGTGTGTCTCTCTCTCTCTCTCTGTGTGTCTCTCTCTGTGTGTGTCTCTCTCTCTCTGTGTCTCTCTATCTATCTGTGTCTTTCTCTCGTGTGTGTGTGTGTGTGCCACTCTCTGTGTGTGTGTCTCTCTCTCTGTCTGTCTCTGTCTCTCTCTCACCCACACTCTCTCTCTCTCACACTCTGGATCTCTTATTTACCCTATATATCTTAATTGCCCTATACCTACACCAAAATAACCTATACTGCTTTCTTCCAGATCTAACTCTCGAGCTTCACACGGAAGACATCGGAATCCCCCCTAAACCAGAAGACAGGTAGGGAACACCTCCCCTCCATTGTATAACATTGCGGGAATGAGGGTACCTGGACATTGAGGGACTGCGGATCAGGTAAGATCCCAGGCAGAATTGCTGCTTTAGATATTGTGACGCGGGGACGTCCAGGCACTAGTTATGGGTTTCAGGAACATTCACACACACACACACGTAACAAGGACTAATTGTAGTATAATGTAATACAATAAATAAACTAATGTCAAAAATGAATGTTGTTCTTACTACTGCACCGACACACTTTATTCGAGCAAATACCCAGTATGTACCTGGCAGATACCTGGAATGCGCCGCTCCTCACCTCTGACAAGCCCCGTTGCGTTTGCCTTCCCAGCCTGGGTTCATGCCTGGCTGACGGGCGGCTGATCTGTTAAATGATAATGATTAGGATTTAATAGGCTGCAATGCTTCGCGTGTCTACCAGATGGCATAAATTCATGAATTGTAATGCAGTATATATATATACTGTGCAGTATTGCAGCCAGCGGGAATAAAATGCTTCAATCCCTGCCTGGAAAATACCTCAATGCACTCGGGCAGAAAACAGTCACAAAACTCAATACACCCGGGTATACCCGAATTCGTGGGACTAGCCGAGCTCGAATAAAGTGTGTCGCCAGTGTAGGAATTTATTCATTTATTTTTTTTAAAGCGGTTCTGGGGGCGGGTCTAGGGGCAGGGCTAGGTAGATTTTTTGTTCGGCGAGTAGATTTTTGGGTGATTTGTCGAACATATATATATATATATGCAGTATACATATGCAGTATATATATGCAGTATATATATGCAGAACATATATATATATATGCAGTATATATATATATATATATATATATATATATATACACAGTATATATCTTTAAGTCTTTTTTCGAATGTGAGCTACACATGTTCTACTTAGAGACCAATAGGTTCTCAGAGTTTACTGATAACTTTTGGATGTTCAGAATACCAGCAGTTACGATTCTATCTCATGTCGTATTCAGGTGGAATATCTTGCATATGACTGCAAATTTGCATTTAATTATCAATACACCTTTTTATTTTTGGAAGAAGTCATATTTTCTCTTTATTTTTGAGTGCTGGGGTAATCTGTATATAACTATTTTGTATTTTGTATTTTGTAAGCTCCTGTTTTTTAAACTGTACATTTTCCAGAAAAATTGAAAACTTTTTTTTTTTTGCTTGAGTTTTTATTGGTTTTACAAAACGAATAGAAATGTCATTACAAATTATATTGCTCATAAATACAGCAGCAGAATCAAAAAACAGTATGATAATTTCAGTGATATTTTCAATTATTATTGCATGAGATTTTAAAAAAAAATAGAAACTTATATATTTATTCATCCAATAACATACTTGTATTTTATGTGGGTAAATGTACAGGTAACATTTTTATACTTGGATTTCACTATGGGGAATTGTTCCTATAAGGACCCTGAAACGTAAAGTGATATGCTTTCTCAAAATCTGTACACAAAAATGTGTGGGTGACTGTAGCTTTTATGCAATGATCCATAATCCTATAAGAATGTAAAGTGAAAATAAAATTTGATTTCAGGTGATATTGAAGCCGTAACATACAGGCGCCTGCACTGATGAGGTTAATAATTATGTCATGCACATAATATTACAAAATGATAAGGTAGCCTGAATCTTCCAATGACAAGCCTATAAAAAGACTTTGTTCTTTCTACAATGCTGACTTGATTTATGAATATAGACACTGATCTTCTGTGAATAACATAATTAAATTACCCTTTCCAGATTTGAAATTGTAGGCCTGTAGAAATGATTGATTGTTCAATTTCTGAATTCTATCATCCTCCCATATTTTTCAATGTGTGTAAACCTATACAAATATTGTTTGACTAATGAAAATGAAGGCCAACTGCCATCCTCAGTGCATTGGTACAATGCTGAGAAACACTGCAGATTTCACTGTTTTGCTTTTACCATATCTAAGGCCTCGGCCAGGCTCCCTGCTTGCTCGCTGAGGCGCGCTGAGGCTCAGGGAAAGCGGGTACTTTCCTTGGCCTTGCGGTTGCTTACCGCACGCGCTGTCAGGGGGCCGTCAGGGGGCGGGCACATCACTGGCAGGGGGCGGGCCAGTGACGTCACGGAGCCGGTTCGCCCTCATTGGGCGAACCGCTCACGTGACCGGCCTGTCGTGCCGGCAAGCGGGGGAATTTTAAATTCCCCTAAGACCTACGCTTCCGCGCGCTTGTATTGGGACCTTATTTTTCATATACAGTTACATGTATGGGGTTAGTTAGGATGAATTGCTTCTTTAAATTGGAACCCCCAACACCATAAGGTATTGGGGGTTCCAATTCAAAGAAGCAATTCATCCTACACTAACTAACTCCATTTTTGTTACAGGATTGGAACCAATGGCTCCTTCTGAGTTGAACCCCACTAATTTTCAGCTCTGGGGACCCTCTGGATCCTGAGATATTGGTGCAGTTACCGGTATTGCTCCCTGTATTCTTTTTAAAGGGGATTTAAATGGCTGTTCAATAGGAAGCTATAATCAATGATGTATATACACACACACACACACATACATACACACACACACACACACATACATACATACACACACACAGGTAATCTATACCCACAGCCTGAAAACAAAGGCAGACAGGCGCACTGAGGGGTGTAAACGATTTATTAATCTAAGACTGTAGAAGAGATCCGAAGATTTCAGCGGTGCACAGCTTGTAGAGATGAGAGACCAGCAAGGTGTAGATTAAAAATCTACACCTTGCTGGTCTCTCATCTCTACACCATATGTTTTTTCAATAAATTTTTATTTTTAATCTACACCTTGCTGGTCTCTCATCTCTACAAGCTGTGCACCGCTGAAATCTTCGGATCTCTTCTACTGTTATATTGCACACCAAGCGTGGATGCACGCAACCGAGAACCGCCACATGTGAGTATTGCAGGTCTCCCTTCATTTGAGACTGGATGACCGGAAACAGTGCAGCAACAAAAGGGTCATGTAGGGTGCAATCCTACAAAGTAACGGTACGTTAACCTGCATTCATGTTATTTGTCATATGTGATAGATTCATGTACTAAGCACTGGATTCAATACCCATGAATGGTTATAGGCTGACTCCACAACCAAATAAGGTTTATTATTACCCACTGAAGTTCTGAACAAGATTGAGCACTGTTTTTGGGACTCTTGCCCCATAACCACATACTATTAATCTAAGACAGTGGGTAACCATCCACTGATGCAGGGTTAAAACAACAATTAGTCAAAACAATTATAGTAAAAACAGGACTGGTAATTCACCAAAATAGTAGATGTGGGGTAGGGGGTAACCAAAGTGATCTAGCTAAGCACTACAGAGAGGGTCCGGACCAATCTGAGTACTTACCCTGCTAGAGACAAGGGGACCCGGTTCCACCAGCTGCAAATACTCCACAGGAACTGCCACCACGTGACCTCTACGCGTTTCGCATGTAGTGCTTCGTCAGGAGGTCACGTGATAGCGCTGTCCCTGGAGTATAAGTGCAGAGCAGCAGCCAATGGATTAGGTGCAATTAGGATAAATAAAAACACACATGTAGTCCCAAACGAGTACAGATGGGGTTCTCTGCAGCTTGTATATAGGTTTAACTGATGGAGGACACATTTCCTTTTGGAGCAATATTCAACCAGTTCCAAATGGTAACTTAAAATAAGTCCAAAGTCATATCAACATATTAGATAAAAACATGTATACAATATCACTTACAATTTACAAAGAATGAATTATTTGGTGATTACTTGGGTTTTGTATGCGGTTTTTCTTACTTTTAGATATAATGTTTTAATTACATACGGTTTTATTATGTTTTTAATATATGTCTATCTTGTAATTGTTCACATCTTTGAATTGTAAGTTCCTGTGGAGTATTTGCAGCTGGTGGAAGCGGGTCCCCTTGTCTCTAGCAGGGTAAGTACTCAGATTGGTCCGGACCCTCTCTGTAGTGCTTAGCTAGATCACTTTGGTCACCCCCTACCCCACATCTACTATTTTGGTGAATTACCAGTCCCGTTTTTAGTATAATTGTTTTGACTCATTGTTGTTTTAACCCTGCATCAGTGGATGGTTACCCACTGTCTTAGATTAATAAATCGTTTACACCCCTCAGTGCGCCTGTCTGCCTTTGTTTTCTTCTGTTTGTGAGCCCCCCTCGTGGGAGCTCACTTTTGTAGGGGATGTGTGGAATCCCCCCCCCCCCCCAGACTGAAGGCTGCAAGAGGGAGTCTTCACAGTACCCACATTAGCGCGGAGCAACTCTATCCCTACGTATACCCACAGCCTATGTATACACTTATCCCTTGATAAAGTCAGATAGACAAAACCGGTAGGGTAACGTGGTTCTATCCCTTAAAAAGTCTAAACAGACATTTTATTCATGTGTCTTTTTGAATGCAATTTTGACACATTGCAATTGCATTTTATTCTGCTCATTTGTCCTCTATAATGCGTTGAAATCAATGCATAGTGCTGCCGCAGAGGCATTTCAAGTTTGAAACACCGAAGGTGCAATTAGGACTCATTATAGAACAGTTGAGAACTGACGGAGCTCTATCCACGTGTGCGGAGCAACACAGGGTCTAAACCCTGGCTGTGCTCAAAGCTGTAACCATGCAGCAAGCTTAAGCCTATAGGGAACCATGTATAAAATGGTTTTAATGGCATCTTAACCCTCGCTGTGCTCAAAACTGTGACCATGCAGCAAGCTTAAGCCTATAGGGAACCATGTATAAAATGGTTTTTGAAGCAAAAAGTGGCACTGTGTGCTCATTTGCATGTCATTTCCCAGAATCCCTTGCTGCAGTGGAAGTGCTGTGTGCTGGGTGATAATGGTGAAAGGTGGGGTTGCAGACCTGCCTAAGACATGCAAATGAGCATACAGTATATTTACATTTGATATAATATATATATATATAGAATCCAAAGAAGCAGCCGGCACTCCACTTGCAAGTAGAAAAAATTGGGTGCTTGTCCCATAAAGCAATAATAAACCATACGATACCGTTTGAAGCACGAGACAGCACTCGGGTAAGTTTGATCACAAGTTTTTGTATTGAAAAAAGACACATAAACCGACGTTTCGGTCCCCCAGTGGGACCTTTGGCACCACCTTGAGAAAGGTCCCATTGGGGGACCGAAACATATATAAAAAAAAACTACTGTTTCAATTGAGGACATCTTTTAAATTTAAAATATAGCATTTAATTTTTGGCTCTTAGAGGGGAAAAAAGATCTCGCATTACTGGCACTGCGATTATCTTAGGTTGCCTAGCAGTGGAATACTGTAGATAGACGTTTCTGACTCCAATGAAGAATAAATAACTCATGAATCAACATATGTTATGATGTGAACTGGTATAACCTTATTCAAAACACTTCAATTCTTTGTAGCTAAACATGTCAATATTAATTGGTATTTTACATAGGAATATTTGAAACCTGAAACCCTTCAGTGTCAAAAAAAGATATATGTCCCTGTAGTTAAAACTATTTCAAATTACATTTTAATTAACATCTTAAGTGCCAGTGGGACTGAAATGCATTATGTAGTGCAAGCCCCTTAAGCACTAATGAAAGATATATTCTCCATTAAATAGACCATTGAAATTACAACATAATAAAATATGAATTCAATTATTTAAGTGCCTGTGTCTCTTACTATGCAATATTTTGTGAGGTAGTTCCGATAATGTATTTGTTATTTATTATTTATTTATAAAATATTTTACCAGGAAGTAATACATTGAGAGTTACCTCTCGTTTTCAAGTATGTCCTTAGCATAGTTATGATGACAAATACATGGTTACAAATACATAGTTACATTAAGTGAACAGGGTTATAGATTATATACAAGACATTGCATGCACAGTTAAAGATAATATATATTATAGACATATGTAACAGTTACAGACCAGATTCAAATGTGAGACAGCTTTAGTTTTGAAAGAACTTAGACTGGTGGTGGCTGTTGAGAGTCTCCGGTAGATTGTTCCAGTTGTGGGTTTATTATTACCTTTTATACCGGGATCATTTGATTGAGCAAGACGAAGCATTAAAATAAATTGTAATTTATTCAATTGTAATTTATTCCAGGATTATGTGACAAAACAGTGCTGAAATGGCGCCGTCTTCTCTTTTTCTTTATTCCAGGATTAGACATACACACAATGTAACACAATTTGCACTGAAAACACACTTATTGGGAACGGGGCTAACAAAATAAATCTTCCTTGGAACTAAATGTTAACAACCAACGTCTGTAGGAGCCCTTTGCAATGACCGGGAGGTACTCACGAAAGTCTTGCAATCCCAGCCATGACCGCTACGTCCCTCAAAAGATTGACATAGAAAATTTCTTGAGTAAAAATCTCTGAAGCCGGCTCGCGTCTATTTCGCACAGAGAATCTTTTCCGCAACTTGAATTTGCCTGTGTTTGTTTGGCGTTTGGAACCTGAGGTCCTGATTGGCTGCAAGGTTTCGTATAGGTTTTAGCGTCCCATTCAGAAACCACAACAACCAATCAGTGCATGGGAATGCTCCTGCCAGCCTATCACCGATTTGCCGGTATTCTGAAGCCGGGTCGGTACCGATTTGGATTTTGCTAAAGGGCATGAGTCAACCTGGCACCTCGGCATTTTAGCATATCGAGCCCACCCGCTGTCCAGTCTCTGCAAATTCTGGGGAAGGGCAAATGGTTGTCAGATAGCCCTTTGTTAGTTCAGGCCGTAGGTACTCAAGTATAACTACAGTACTCCTCCTGTTCTAACACCTTGGCATCCCTGAGGCTTTCAACTCCGGGTCCCGGGCAGACTCAGTGGCGCCAAGCTTGGTAGCCATCTGGTCTCTCGGAACCATGGACTTGGAAATCCCACGGTCACATACACATTGGTACCAGCATATACATTTATTAAATAAATCCTTTCATAAAATACGCTTTGCTTATGTGTCTTGTGTTTTAACGGGTCTAAGTCTTCTGGTCTGGTGTCAGAGATAGACTAAGAATAAATGTTCCCTACTCTTACCAGCCATATCCCTGGCACACTGCAAAACCCTGACTTTACCTTTACTCACACTATAAAAAAAACTTGCAGCTTTATGACATAGCTGGAGCACCCCCTGAACCCCTATACCAGGTTCAGGGTTACTTGGGCATGAACTGGGCATCCCATCATATGTTATTGACCCTGGGACTGTTCTGGGGATACCTTGATCCCCAATGCCCTTTTCACCTTTTCTGTTTGTGCTGAAGCAGGGAACCCTGGTGGTGAGTCGCAAGAACGTTTCCAGGGTAGGATTTTGCCAGAGCACTGTGCTTCAATGTGCCCAAGAATCTTACCTGACTCCCGGGTATATCTTTGGGGTATCCCATAACTCGGGAACCCCGCTACATAGCCACAATCTGATCGAAGTTTCTCTGCAAAACCCACCCTCAAACTCACAGCCTAGCAAGCTCCGCTGCCCAGTACTCGTGGAAAGGAAAAAAACACAAAAATACGGAATAGTCGCACAGTTTATACACAGTCTCAGTGATGCATATACGACAGTTGGGTCCAAGAGCTGGCACTCTAGGACCTTTACACATGGATTAGGGGTAACCAAGTGAGCTTAACCTTTATTATTGAGCTTGGTTAACCCCTCACCATCAGTCATTCATTGGAAGCTTTAGAAATGTAGCCTTGTGTTAAGAAAAAAGTGTGTGTGTGTGTAATGGAAATTTTACTGTATGCTCATTTGCATGTCTTAGACAGGTCTGCAACCCCGCCTTTCAGCCTTTCACCATTATCACCCAGCACACAGCACTTCCACTGCCGCAAAGGATTCTGGGAAATTACATGCAAATGAGCACACAGGGCCACCTTTTGCTTCAAAACCATTAACATGGTTCCCTATAGGCTTTAGCTTGCTGCATGGTCACAGCTTTGAGCACCGCCAGGGCTAAGATGCATAGCCA